>NW_025746660.1:0-95117 GCF_021184085.1 Oncorhynchus gorbuscha
CACATTAAAAACAAAAAACGTGACTGGAACATATCTAGCTACAACCAGGCCTGCCCTGAGAACACCCTCCGTTTCCACTAATGTGATTCTGCTAAAAAACAACACAACCTCTGACCATGTTGACTGTCTGACAATGTGTTGGCAGTGGTGCCTCAACATTTAATAATCTTTGAAGTCCGTTGTTAGCATCTGAAAGAGAACGCTGGCTGTTGCTTTGTCCTATACCGTGTGTTCAGAAATTATTCAGACCCCTTCACTTCTTCCCCTGCTGTGTCACGTTACAGCCTTATTCTACAATGGATTACATTGTTTTCTTCATCAATCTACACACACAACACCCCATAATGACAAAAAAGCAGGTTTTTTAGAAATGTTTGCAAATGTTTAAAAAAATATGAACTATCAATTACATAAGTGTTCAGACACTTTACTCAGTACTTCCCCAGATCTGTGCATCGACACAATCCTGTCTCAGAGCTCTACGGACAATTCCTTTGACCTCATGGCTTGGTTTTTGCTCTGACATGCGCTGTCAACTGTGGGACCTTATATAGACAGGTGTGTGTCTTTCCAAATCATGTCCAATCAATTGAATTTACCACAGCTGGACTCCAATCAAGTTGTAGAAACATCTCAAGGATGATTAATGGAAACAAGATGCACCTGAGCTCAATTTTGTGCCTTTCTAAATCATGTCCAATCCATTGAATTTACCACAGGTGGACTCCAATCAAGTTGTAAAACATCTAGAGGATAAAACATGAACAGGATGAATCTGAGCTCAATTTCGAGTCTCATAGCAAAGGGTCTGAATACTTATGTAAATAAGGCATTTCTGTTGTTTAGTTGTAGTAAAATGTGCAAACATTTCTAAAACCTGTTTTCGCTTTGTCATTATGGGGTATTGTGTGTAGATTGATGAGGATTTAATTTGTAAAATCCTTTTAAGGATTGAAAATGTGGAAAAAGTGAAGGGGTCTGAATGCTTCCCGAATGCACTCTATTTTCTATTGCGAAAGGCGAGCAGCATAAATATGAATGGAGAAATAGAGACATTTATCTTTGGTAGTAAAACCATAAGCCCTATTAATGTAGTATGTTTTTAATGCTTAAAGGGGATTTTGTGGGCATCCTCCTGAGTTGATGTGTTGTCATTACTCCTCAGGAAGAAACCCTTAGAATACCACTGGATATCAAACACATTTCATACCCTCTTTCATCAGGGATATCAAACACATTTCATACCCTCTTTCATCAGGGATATCAAACACATTTCATACCCTCTTTCATCAGGGATATCAAACACATTTCATACCCTCTTTCATCAGGGATATCAAACACATTTCATACCCTCTTTCATCAGGGATAACAAACACATTTCATACCCTCTTTCATCAGGGATATCAAACATTTCATACCCTCTTTCATCAGGGATATCAAACACATTTCATACCCTCTTTCATCAGGGATATCAAACACATTTCATACCCTCTTTCATCAGGGATATCAAACACATTTCATACCCTCTTTCATCAGGGATATCAAACACATTTCATACCCTCTTTCATCAGGGATAACAAACACATTTCATACCCTCTTTCATCAGGGATATCAAACACATTTCATACCCTCTTTCATCAGGGATATCAAACACATTTCATACCCTCTTTCATCAGGGATATCAAACACATTTCATACCCTCTTTCATCAGGGATATCAAACACATTTCATACCCTCTTTCATCAGGGATATCAAACACATTTCATACCCTCTTTCATCAGGGATAACATTTTATTTTCCTTCATCCATCCATCCATAATAGGATTTTTACTAGACTGTGGCACTAAGTTACAGAAGCTCTTCACTTCAATAAATGCATAAAATTCACTGATGCTTAATTCCCATTGGAAGTCCACTTCTAAGAATGACTTTTAACCGACAGCCAACGCATTCAGGTTTTACAGTATTACCTTGACTGAGGTTTAAACATATGGAACTGAATTACAGTACAGCTCAAATGAAGTAGAGAAGCAAAGCCACTTCTTGAAGACCCGACTGTACATGTACATACAATAGATGAATGTGTGCCAGCAATAGCAGAATGATGACATTTTATAGAAAGAGGGAACAGAATTCATCATTATAACCTTTTAATGCCCCTTACGTAGTTATTGGCAATTTAGCTTTTACAGAGATTCATACAGAAGCTCCAATACTAGTTAGACTTTAGAGCATTTAAACAGAATCCTAATGAGAACTGTGGGTTAATTGTTATGACCTTACAAGGAAAAGTTGGGGGGGGGATTGGGATTACCTTGTGGTTGTGTTACTTCAAGAGAAGAGAAAGTATAAATCCAGCACTGTGGTGAAAGTTGGATGGAGGATCCTAATCCCGTTCACAGTGATGAAACAGCTGTGGTTATCCAAGGTTCTTCAGAAGATTAAACACATCCATCCTGGTATTATAAGAAGGCAGCTTCCTTGAAAGGAAATCACTTTTTCCTAATGGCCTTGTATTATATTATAGGATTTACATTCCTAGTATTATGTTATACGATGTACAGTCCTAGTACTATGTTATACGATGTACAGCCCTAGTACTATGTTATACGATGTACGGTACTAGTACTATGTTATACGATGTACAGCCCTAGTACTATGTTATATGATGTACAATCCTAGTACTATGTTATACGATTTATAGTCCTAGTACTATGTTATATGATGTACAGTCCTAGTACTATGTTATATGATGTACAGTCCTAGTACTATGTTATATGATGTACAATCCTAGTACTATGTTATACGATGTACAGCCCTAGTACTATGTTATACGATGTACAGCCCTAGTACTATGTTATACGATGTACAATCCTAGTACTAGTACTATGTTATATGATGTACAGTCCTAGTACTATGTTATATGATGTACAATCCTAGTACTATGTTATATGATGTACAGTCCTAGTACTATGTTATATGATGTACAGCCCTAGTACTATGTTATACGATGTACAGCCCTAGTACTATGTTATACGATGTACAGCCCTAGTACTATGTTATACGATGCACAGTACTAGTACTATGTTATACAATGTACAGCCCTAGTATTATAGGATTTACAGTCCTAGTACTATGTTATACGATGTACAGCCCTAGTACTATGTTATACGATGTACAGCCCTAGTATTATGTTATACGATGTACAGTACTAGTACTATGTTATACGATGTACAGCCCTAGTACTATGTTATACGATGTACAGCCCTAGTACTATGTTATATGATGTACAGTCCTAGTACTATGTTATACGATGTACAGCCCTAGTACTATGTTATAAGATGTACAGTACTAGTACTATGTTATACGATGTACAGCCCTAGTATTATATTATAGGATTTACAGTCCTAGTACTATGTTATACGATGTACAGCCCTAGTACTATGTTATACGATGTACATCCCTAGTATTAACAAATTCACAGCTCCTAGGTGGAATAAAATTTAAACATTGACGTAGTCATGAAATGACTGCTTTTTATGATTCCTTTACAATACCCAGAACGTGTTCAGCACCGCATTACAGATGTATTCCATTCCACACAGCCTGCTTGCCTTCTCAACGAGCTGTCACTAATTTAATTTAGTCCCACAATGCACTTCTTCCGAAAAGGGATAATAATGCCAGGAATCCCTATTCGGGGCAGTTGATTGGTTGTCACAGTGTCGCTGAACCCAGCCTGTCTGTCAAAACGTATAACTTCAACAGAGGTACAGTAATTAAATGACCCTTTCAGAAGTGACATGACGTTGTATTGGATTCCCAGTTTAACAGAACAAGTAAATGGTGTGCTCAGGAGTCTATTCACTTGGAGGTTTCCCTACAAGTTACTTTCAACCTGAAAAAAAAAACAACGAATTATGACTTTAAAGAGATTTATTTTGTGCTACTTTTAATGATTTAATGGTAGCTAAAGTGCCAAGACTAGTTCGATAAGGATATATGGACTGAGGTGTTTTCTTTGGTCCTAGTAGACCACTATAACAAACCTTATGCCACTTCTACAGCAGGAACATACTAATTATAATGGAGAGTTTCACAAATAACCCAATTCCCCCTCCTCTCGGTCGGTCCTACAGGTAGAATGATTTAAAGCTTGTGTAGTAGCTGTTGTACTTTCTCTGAATTCCTGAGTGGTTTTAAGGGGAAAACAGAAGGACTGCATAACAAATGGCACCCTAGTCTCTATATAGTGCTTTTTTTACCAGGCCTATAAGATATCCCATAGGGCTCTGCTCCAAAGTAGTGCACTATATTGGGAATATGGTTCCATTTAGGACACACACCAAGTTCCTACTAGCTCTGCAAAATGTCTTTACCCAAACTTCACCACTCTATGGTAATTGGGTCAATGACCACAAAGACCATCTGGTCCTAATAGGCGAATCACCACCTGTTCAGAGAAATTACTTCCTATCATTCTTCATTTCCAAACACACTGGCTCTTCTTCTCTCTCTCTTTCTGTCAAACACACTGGCTCTTCTTTACTCTCTCTTTCTGTCAAACACACTGGCTCTTCTCTCTCTCTCTCTCTCTCTCTCTCTCTCTCTCTCTCTCTCTCTCTCTCTCTCTCTCTCTCTCTCTCTCTCTCTCTCTTCTTTCTGTCAAACACACTGGCTCTTCTCTCTCTCTCTCTCTCTCTCTCTCTCTCTCTCTCTCTCTCTCTCTCTCTCTCTCTCTCTCTCTCTCTCTCTTTCTGTCAAACACACTGGCTCTTCTCTCTCTCTCTCTCTTTCTGTCAAACACACTGGCTCTTCTCTCTCTCTCTCTCTGTCAAACACACTGGCTCTTCTCTCTCTCTCTGTCAAACACACTGACTCCTCTCTCTCTGTGTCAAACACACTGACTCCTCTCTCTCTGTGTCAAACACACTGGCTCTACTTCTCTCTCTTTCTGTCAAACACACTGGCTCTACTTCTCTCTCTTTCTGTCAAACACACTGGCTCTTCTCTCTCTCTCTGTCAAACACACTGGCTCTTCTCTCTCTCTTTCTGTCAAACACACTGGCTCTTCTCTCTCTTTCTGTCAAACACACTGGCTCTTCTCTCTCTTTCTGTCAAACACACTGGCTCTTCTCTCTCTCTTTCTGTCAAACACACTGGCTCTTCTCTCTCTCTTTCTGTCAAACACACTGGCTCTTCTCTCTCTCTTTCTGTCAAACACACTGGCTCTTCTCTCTCCTTCTGTCAAACACACTGGCTCTTCTCTCTCTTTCTGTCAAACACACTGGCTCTTGTCTCTCTTTCTGTCAAACACACTGGCTCTTCTCTCTCTTTCTGTCAAACACACTGGCTCTTCTCTCTCTCTTTCTTTCTGTCAAACACACTGACTCTTCTCTGTCTCTCTCTCTCTCTCTCTCTCTCTCTCTCTCTCTCTCTCTCTCTCTCTCTCTTTCTGTCAAACACACTGGCTCTTCTCTCTCTCTCTCTCTTTCTATCAAACACACTGGCTCTTCTCTCTCTCTCTCTCTGTCAAACACACTGGCTCTTCTCTCTCTCTCTGTCAAACACACTGACTCCTCTCTCTCTGTGTCAAACACACTGACTCCTCTCTCTCTGTGTCAAACACACTGGCTCTACTTCTCTCTCTTTCTGTCAAACACACTGGCTCTACTTCTCTCTCTTTCTGTCAAACACACTGGCTCTTCTCTCTCTCTCTGTCAAACACACTGGCTCTTCTCTCTCTCTTTCTGTCAAACACACTGGCTCTTCTCTCTCTTTCTGTCAAACACACTGGCTCTTCTCTCTCTTTCTGTCAAACACACTGGCTCTTCTCTCTCTCTTTCTGTCAAACACACTGGCTCTTCTCTCTCTGTGTCAAACACACTGGCTCTACTTCTCTCTCTTTCTGTCAAACACACTGGCTCTACTTCTCTCTCTTTCTGTCAAACACACTGGCTCTTCTCTCTCTCTCTGTCAAACACACTGACTCCTCTCTCTCTGTGTCAAACACACTGACTCCTCTCTCTCTGTGTCAAACACACTGGCTCTACTTCTCTCTCTTTCTGTCAAACACACTGGCTCTACTTCTCTCTCTTTCTGTCAAACACACTGGCTCTTCTCTCTCTCTGTCAAACACACTGGCTCTTCTCTCTCTCTTTCTGTCAAACACACTGGCTCTTCTCTCTCTTTCTGTCAAACACACTGGCTCTTCTCTCTCTTTCTGTCAAACACACTGGCTCTTCTCTCTCTCTTTCTGTCAAACACACTGGCTCTTCTCTCTCTCTTTCTGTCAAACACACTGGCTCTTCTCTCTCTCTTTCTGTCAAACACACTGGCTCTTCTCTCTCTTTCTGTCAAACACACTGGCTCTTCTCTCTCTTTCTGTCAAACACACTGGCTCTTGTCTCTCTTTCTGTCAAACACACTGGCTCTTCTCTCTCTCTTTCTGTCAAACACACTGGCTCTTCTCTCTCTCTTTCTGTCAAACACACTGGCTCTTCTCTCTCTTTCTGTCAAACACACTGGCTCTTGTCTCTCTTTCTGTCAAACACACTGGCTCTTCTCTCTCTTTCTGTCAAACACACTGGCTCTTCTCTCTCTCTTTCTTTCTGTCAAACACACTGACTCTTCTCTCTCTCTCTCTTTCTATCAAACACACTGACTCTTCTCTCGCTCTCTTTCTGTCAAACACACTGGCTCTTCTCTCTCTCTTTCTTTCTGTCAAACACACTGACTCTTCTCTCTCTCTCTTTCTGTCAAACACACTGGCTCTTCTCTCTCTCTCTTTCTGTCAAACACACTGACTCTTCTCTCTCTCTCTCTTTCTTTCTGTCAAACACACTGACTCTTCTCTCTCTCTCTTTCTATCAAACACACCGACTCTTCTCTCTCTCTCTCTCTCTTTCTGTCAAACACACGGACTCCTCTCTCTCTCTCTTTCTGTCAAACACACTGGCTCTTCTCTCTCTTTGTGTCAAACACACTGGCTCTTCTCTCTCTCTTTCTTTCTGTCAAACACACTGACTCCTCTCTCTCTCTCTTTCTGTCAAACACACGGACTCTTCTCTCTCTCTCTTTCTGTCAAACACACTGGCTCTTCTCTCTCTTTCTGTCAAACACACTGGCTCTTCTCTCTCTCTTTCTGTCAAACACACTGGCTCTTCTCTCTCCTTCTGTCAAACACACTGGCTCTTCTCTCTCTTTCTGTCAAACACACTGGCTCTTGTCTCTCTTTCTGTCAAACACACTGGCTCTTCTCTCTCTTTCTGTCAAACACACTGGCTCTTCTCTCTCTCTTTCTTTCTGTCAAACACACTGACTCTTCTCTCTCTCTCTCTCTCTCTCTCTCTCTCTCTCTCTCTCTCTCTCTCTCTCTCTCTCTCTCTCTCTCTCTCTCTCTCTCTCTCTCTCTCTCTCTCTCTCTTTCTGTCAAACACACTGGCTCTTCTCTCTCTCTCTCTCTTTCTGTCAAACACACTGGCTCTACTTCTCTCTCTTTCTGTCAAACACACTGGCTCTTCTCTCTCTCTCTGTCAAACACACTGGCTCTTCTCTCTCTCTTTCTGTCAAACACACTGGCTCTTCTCTCTCTTTCTGTCAAACACACTGGCTCTTCTCTCTCTTTCTGTCAAACACACTGGCTCTTCTCTCTCTCTTTCTGTCAAACACACTGGCTCTTCTCTCTCTGTGTCAAACACACTGGCTCTACTTCTCTCTCTTTCTGTCAAACACACTGGCTCTACTTCTCTCTCTTTCTGTCAAACACACTGGCTCTTCTCTCTCTCTCTGTCAAACACACTGACCCTCTCTCTGTGTCAAACACACTGACTCCTCTCTCTCTGTGTCAAACACACTGGCTCTACTTCTCTCTCTTTCTGTCAAACACACTGGCTCTACTTCTCTCTCTTTCTGTCAAACACACTGGCTCTTCTCTCTCTCTGTCAAACACACTGGCTCTTCTCTCTCTCTTTCTGTCAAACACACTGGCTCTTCTCTCTCTTTCTGTCAAACACACTGGCTCTTCTCTCTCTTTCTGTCAAACACACTGGCTCTTCTCTCTCTCTTTCTGTCAAACACACTGGCTCTTCTCTCTCTCTTTCTGTCAAACACACTGGCTCTTCTCTCTCTCTTTCTGTCAAACACACTGGCTCTTCTCTCTCTTTCTGTCAAACACACTGGCTCTTCTCTCTCTTTCTGTCAAACACACTGGCTCTTGTCTCTCTTTCTGTCAAACACACTGGCTCTTCTCTCTCTCTTTCTGTCAAACACACTGGCTCTTCTCTCTCTTTCTGTCAAACACACTGGCTCTTCTCTCTCTTTCTGTCAAACACACTGGCTCTTCTCTCTCTCTTTCTTTCTGTCAAACACACTGACTCTTCTCTCTCTCTCTCTCTTTCTATCAAACACACTGACTCTTCTCTCGCTCTCTTTCTGTCAAACACACTGGCTCTTCTCTCTCTCTTTCTTTCTGTCAAACACACTGACTCTTCTCTCTCTCTCTTTCTGTCAAACACACTGGCTCTTCTCTCTCTCTCTTTCTGTCAAACACACTGACTCTTCTCTCTCTCTCTCTTTCTTTCTGTCAAACACACTGACTCTTCTCTCTCTCTCTTTCTATCAAACACACCGACTCTTCTCTCTCTCTCTCTCTCTTTCTGTCAAACACACGGACTCCTCTCTCTCTCTCTTTCTGTCAAACACACTGGCTCTTCTCTCTCTTTGTGTCAAACACACTGGCTCTTCTCTCTCTCTTTCTTTCTGTCAAACACACTGACTCCTCTCTCTCTCTCTTTCTGTCAAACACACGGACTCTTCTCTTTCTCTCTTTCTGTCAAACACACTGACTCTTCTCTCTCTCTCTCTCTCTCTCTTTCTGTCAAACACACTGGCTCTTCTCTCTCTCTTTCTTTCTGTCAAACACACTGGCTCTTCTCTCTCTTTGTGTCAAACGAACTGGCTCTTCTCTCTCTCTTTCTTTCTGTCAAACACACTGACTTTTCTCTCTCTCTCTCTCTCTATCAAACACACTGACTCTTCTCTCTCTCTCTTTCTGTCAAACACACTGGCTCTTCTCTCTCTCTTTCCTTCTGTCAAACACACTGACTCCTCTCTCTGTGTCAAACACACTGGCTCTACTTCTCTCTCTTTCTGTCAAACACACTGGCTCTACTTCTCTCTCTTTCTGTCAAACACACTGGCTCTTCTCTCTCTTTCTGTCAAACACACTGGCTCTTCTCTCTCTCTTTCTGTAAAACACACTGGCTCTTCTCTCTCTTTCTGTCAAACACACTGGCTCTTCTCTCTCTTTCTGTCAAACACACTGGCTCTTCTCTCTCTTTCTGTCAAACACACTGGCTCTTCTCTCTCTTTCTGTCAAACACACTGGCTCTTCTCTCTCTTTCTGTCAAACACACTGGCTCTTCTCTCTCTTTCTGTCAAACACACTGGCTCTTCTCTCTCTCTTTCTTTCTGTCAAACACACTGACTCTTCTCTCTCTCTCTCTCTTTCTATCAAACACACTGACTCTTCTCTCGCTCTCTTTCTGTCAAACACACTGGCTCTTCTCTCTCTCTTTCTTTCTGTCAAACACACTGACTCTTCTCTCTCTCTCTTTCTGTCAAACACACTGGCTCTTCTCTCTCTCTCTTTCTGTCAAACACACTGACTCTTCTCTCTCTCTCTCTTTCTTTCTGTCAAACACACTGACTCTTCTCTCTCTCTCTTTCTATCAAACACACCGACTCTTCTCTCTCTCTCTCTCTCTTTCTGTCAAACACACGGACTCCTCTCTCTCTCTCTTTCTGTCAAACACACTGGCTCTTCTCTCTCTTTGTGTCAAACACACTGGCTCTTCTCTCTCTCTTTCTTTCTGTCAAACACACTGACTCCTCTCTCTCTCTCTTTCTGTCAAACACACGGACTCTTCTCTTTCTCTCTTTCTGTCAAACACACTGACTCTTCTCTCTCTCTCTCTCTCTCTCTTTCTGTCAAACACACTGGCTCTTCTCTCTCTTTCTTTCTGTCAAACACACTGGCTCTTCTCTCTCTTTGTGTCAAACAGACTGGCTCTTCTCTCTCTCTTTCTTTCTGTCAAACACACTGACTTTTCTCTCTCTCTCTCTCTCTATCAAACACACTGACTCTTCTCTCTCTCTCTTTCTGTCAAACACACTGGCTCTTCTCTCTCTCTTTCCTTCTGTCAAACACACTGACTCCTCTCTCTGTGTCAAACACACTGGCTCTACTTCTCTCTCTTTCTGTCAAACACACTGGCTCTACTTCTCTCTCTTTCTGTCAAACACACTGGCTCTTCTCTCTCTTTCTGTCAAACACACTGGCTCTTCTCTCTCTCTTTCTGTAAAACACACTGGCTCTTCTCTCTCTTTCTGTCAAACACACTGGCTCTTCTCTCTCTTTCTGTCAAACACACTGGCTCTTCTCTCTCTTTCTGTCAAACACACTGGCTCTTCTCTCTCTTTCTGTCAAACACACTGGCGCTTCTCTCTCTCTTTCTGTCAAACACACTGGCTCTTCTCTCTCTTTCTGTCAAACACACTGGCTCTTCTCTTTCTTTCTGTCAAACACACTGGCGCTTCTCTCTCTCTTTCTGTAAAACACACTGGCTCTTCTCTCTCTTTCTGTCAAACACACTGGCTCTTCTCTCTCTTTCTGTCAAACACACTGGCTCTTCTCTCTCTTTCTGTCAAACACACTGGCGCTTCTCTCTCTCTTTCTGTCAAACACACTGGCTCTTCTCTCTCTTTCTGTCAAACACACTGGCTCTTCTCTCTCTTTCTGTCAAACACACTGGCTCTTCTCTTTCTTTCTGTCAAACACACTGGCTCTTCTCTCTCTTTCTGTCAAACACACTGGCTCTTCTCTCTCTCTTTCTTTCTGTCAAACACACTGACTCTTCTCTCTCTCTCTCTTTCTATCAAACACACTGGCTCTTCTCTCTCTCTTTCTTTCTGTCAAACACACTGGCTCTTCTCTCTCTTTCTGTCAAACACACTGGCTCTTCTCTCTCTCTTTCTTTCTGTCAAACACACTGTCTCTTCTCTCTCTCTCTTTCTGTCAAACACACTGACTCTTCTCTCTCTCTCTCTCTCTCTCTCTCTCTCTCTCTCTCTCTCTCTCTCTCTCTCTCTCTCTCTCTCTCTCTCTCTCTCTCTCTCTCTCTCTCTCTCTCTCTCTCTCTCTCTCTCTCTCTCTCTCTCTCTCTCTCTCTCTCTCTCTCTGTCAAACACACTGGCTCTTCTCTCTCTCTCTTTCTTTCTGTCAAACACACTGGCTCTTCTCTCTCTTTGTGTCAAACACACTGGCTCTTCTCTCTCTCTTTCTTTCTGTCAAACACACTGACTCCTCTCTCTCTCTTTCTATCAAACACACTGACTCTTCTCTCTCTCTTTCTTTCTGTCAAACTCACTGACTCTTCTCTCTCTCTCTTTCTATCAAACACACTGACTCTTCTCTCTCTCTCTTTCTGTCAAACACACTGGCTCTTCTCTCTCTCTTTCTTTCTGTCAAACACACTGACTCCTCTCTCTGTGTCAAACACACTGGCTCTACTTCTCTCTCTTTCTGTCAAACACACTGGCTCTACTTCTCTCTCTTTCTGTCAAACACACTGGCTCTTCTCTCTCTTTCTGTCAAACACACTGGCTCTTCTCTCTCTCTTTCTGTCAAACACACTGGCTCTTCTCTCTCTCTTTCTGTCAAACACACTGGCTCTTCTCTCTCTTTCTGTCAAACACACTGACTCTTCTCTCTCTCTCTTTCTGTCAAACACACTGACTCTTCTCTCTCTCTCTCTTTCTGTCAAACACACTGACTCTTCTCTCTCTCTCTCTTTCTGTCAAACACACTGACTCTTCTCTCTCTCTCTCTTTCTGTCAAACACACTGACTCTTCTCTCTCTCTCTCTTTCTGTCAAACACACTGGCTATTCTCTCTCTTTCTTTCTGTCAAACACACTGACTCTTCTCTCTCTCTCTTTCTGTCAAACACACTGACTCTTCTCTCTCTCTCTTTCTGTCAAACACACTGACTCTTCTCTCTCTCTCTTTCTCCATTACTGCATTCACACGCTCATCTGCCATATACACAAGTGTCCCTATGCTGAGGGAGTGAAAATTATGGAGGATGTATTAGACCCTCCGATAGCCACTTCAAAGGCTTCAGAGCGATGTGGAATCCCATAACGCACCACATTATTTTTGAGTTCGCACAATTTCACACAAAACAATGGAGAGGCGTAATGGAGCGCCACCTGTACTTGTTTGTGTCTGATTTCAAGGCTTGAAACACGTAGCAAATGAAATGTTGAACTGATACTGACGGTTAAATCATGGAGGATAACCGTCAATACAGTCTGGGACATATTTCCATTGTTAAATCACGGAGGATAACACGCAATACAGTCTGGGACATATTTCCATTGTTAAATCATGGAGGATAACACGCAATACAGTCTGGGACATATTTCCATTGTTAAATCATGGAGGATAACACGCAATACAGTCTGGGACATATTTCCATTGTTAAATCATGGAGGATAACACGCAATACAGTCTGGGACATATTTCCATTGTTAAATCATGGAGGAAAACACGCAATACAGTCTGGGACATATTTCCATTGTTAAATCATGGAGGATAACACGCAATACAGTCTGGGACATATTTCCATTGTTAAATCATGGAGGATAACACACAATCCAGGACATATTTCCTTATTTCTGTCTCCGTCTGTGTCTGTCTTTTCTATGTCTGTCTTTTCTTTGTCTCCGTCTCCGTCTGCCTCCATCTCTGTCTGCCTCCGTCTCTGTCTGCCTCCGTCTCTGTCTGCCTCCGTCTCTGTCTGCCTCCGTCTCTGTCTGCCTCCGTCTCTGTCTGCCTCCGTCTCTGTCTGCCTCCGTCTCTGTCTGTCTCCATCTCTGTCTGTCTCCATCTCTGTCTGTCTTTTCTCTGTCTGTCTTTTCTCTGTCTGTCTTTTCTCTGTCTCTGTCTGTCTTTTCTCCATCTCCGTCTTTGTCTCTCTTCCTGAAATATGTAACTAAGGAAGCACAACAGCTTTATCTCTGTTAGAATTGTAACTGAATTCTACAGGTACAATACCTGTGTACACTTATAGAGTCATGATGGTATTTACTGAGCCAGATAGATATTCAACATCTCCTTTACCTTGTCTCCTTGATCGCCTTTCTGTCCTGGAAGTCCTGCCAAGCCTGGTAGACCTTGATCACCCTACAAAGATCAAGAACATTTAATTGATGTAATTTACCTGAACTAGCTTGCTAATGACTGTCCATCCACACATTAAAAACTCCCCAAAGACATGAGAGATTCCCCAAGGTACCCCTCTGTCTGAAGTCTGCTGTCAGAACACTTCCATGGACATTATAGTGGAACCACCTCTGGAGATGGCGGCCATGCCTCAAACAAAGCAACTGTGCCAAATTACTGCTAATAAGCTTTTATTTCCTGCCTTTGGTTGGCATCCAAGAAAACCCATTGGCATAAATGTGCTTTAATTTGGTATTTATTTTCTTGTTTAATACGTTTGGTGTCAGCAGTGGGATATCTGAATGCATAGTTCCATTAGAACAGAACACTAAAACCCAATAGGATTATATTTGCTGTTTGGACAGATTGTAGCTGAGGATTGCTCAACTCCGATCTCCTATATCGAGGTTGAGTTGAGTATTGATAAGTGGTCGCACGATTTGCTAGCAACAACATTGAGTTGCCACCAGTCGATACTTGATGTCCTGAAAACGCTTACCTGTACCTATTTTAGTCCTGTACAACAAGAAGTCCTTCCAAAGGGTGCTGAAATTCATACTTTTACTAAAAATGTTTATCGAATACAATGGCACCCTATTCCCTATTGGCCTTGGTCAAAAGTAGTGCACAAAACAGAGAATAGAGTGCTGTTTGGGACGTAGGATATTTCTATGGACTGTACCTTCTCTGCTGAACATTGACATCTGTCACTGCTGGAATGCTGGACCCGCTGGACCCGAGCTGGCTGGACGGGCTGGGAGAGCATCCGGGGGGAGCTGGCCTGCTCCATCTGTATCCAAGGGATTGGGAGTCACCCCTCCAGCACCAGGGCCCTCCCTGCTAGGCTCACACTGTAGGATCAATACAAAGATTTACAGTTGGGATTTTTACTATTTTGTTGCCTTACAACCTGGAATTAAAATAGATTTTGGGGGGGTTTGTATCATTTGATTCACACGACATGCCTACCACTTTGAAGATGCAAAATGTTAATTTATTGTGAAACAAACACGAAATAAGACAATAAAACAGAAAACTTGAGCATGCATAACTATTCACCCCCCCCCCCCCCCCCCAAAGTCAATACTTTGTAGAGCCACCTTTTGCAGCAATTACAGCTGCAAGTCTCTTGGGGTATGTCTCTATCTAGCCACTGAGATTTTTGCCTATTCTTTAAGGCAAAACTGCTCCAGCTCCTTCAAGTTGGATGGGTTCCCGCTGGTGTACAAAGTCATACCACAGATTCTCAATTGGATTGAGGTCTGGGCTTTGACAAGGCCATTCTAAGACATGCAAATGTTTCCTCTTAAATCACTCAAGTGTTGCTTTAGCAGTATGCTTAAGGTCATTGTCCTGCTGGAAGGTGAACCTCCGTACCAGTCTCAAATCTCTGGAAGACTGAAATAGGTTTCCCTAGAAAATGTCCCTGTATTTAGCGCCATCCATCATTCCTTCATATCTGACCAGTTTCCCAGGTCTTGCCGATGAAAACATCCCCACAGCATGATGCTGCCACCACCATGCTTTAACTGTGGAGATTGTATTCTTGGGATTATGAGAGGTGTTGGGTTTGTACCAGACATAGCGTTTTCCTTGATGGCCAAAAAGCTCTATTTTAGTCTTGTCTGACCAGAGTACCTTCTTCCATATGTTTGGGGAGTCTCCCACGTGCCTTTTGGCGAACACCAAACGTGCTTCCTTATTTTTTTCTTTAAGCAATGTCTTTTTTTCTGGCCACTCTTCTGTAGTCCAGCTCTGTGGAGTGTATGGCTTAAAGTGGTCCTATGGACAGATACTGCAATCTCCGTTGTGGAGCTTTGCAGCTCCTTCAGGGTTATCTTTGGTGTCTTTGTTGCATCTCTGATTAATGCCCTCCTTGCCTGGTCTGTGAGTTTTGGTGGGTGGCCCTCTCTTGACAGGTTTGTTGTAGTGCCACATTCTTTCAATTTTTTAATAATGGATTTTTATAACCGAACCCTGATCTGTACTTCTCCACTCCCTGACCTGTTTGGAGCTCATTGGGCTTCATGGTGCAGCTTGCTTGGTGGTGCCTCTTGCTTAGTCATGTTGCAGACTGTGGGGCCTTTCAGAACAGGTGTACATATACTGAGATCATGTGACAGATCATGTGGCACTTGCACACAGGTGGACTTAAGTTCATTTGTTAATTAGTTCTGAAGGTACTGGTTGCACCAGGTCTTATTTAGGGGCTGAATACATTTACACGCACCACTTTTCCGTTTTTAAAATTGTTTTAATTGTTTGAAACAAGTTTTTTTTTCTTCACTTCACCAAATTTGGACTATTTTATATATGTCCACTGCATACAAACTGTTTAGACACATTACTCTGCTATTTAAGGGCCAGTTTCCTGGAACCACCTTAAGCCTAATCATTTCGTGTTGTTATTCAATTATGTTTTCTAGTTCACTTGAACTTGAGTCCAGGGCTAGACAGAATTTTGGTCTAGAAAGCAACGTAAAATCTCCATTGAAAGTGCTATTTAGTTTAGGAGTAGGCTTAATTTGGGAATAGGAAACCAGACAATTATAATACAACACATGTTGAAATGCAGTTCTCAAATAGTCTGAAATGTAATAACAGTCCAGTACCACTACCATATTTATAATCAGTTAATGTCTAATGATTCATTGACCCAGTGAGATACCTTAATTACTGTGGAACTAGATGACTGTCCCAGGGGAATGAGGAAAGGACAATACTTAAAGGACAATACTTAAGGTTTTGAATGCCAATACACTATTTCCTACCATATTGACTGAGCCCCAGTACTGAAACTCAATGCACACTGAGATAACATCCTGGTTATGGATATATATTAGAACTGTCAGAGGCCAAAGGTGAGAGGTCACGGAAACACACTATTTCCAACCATATAGACCACATGTGACCTAGCACATTGAATCAACATAACCCAACACTCACTGAGATGACATCCTGGTTATGGATATATATTAGAACTGTCAGAGGTCAAAGGTGAGAGGTCACTGAAACACACTATTTCCAACCATATAGACCACATGAGACCTCGCACATTGAATCAACATAACCCAACACTCACTGAGATGACAACATGGTTATGAATACATGTAGGCCTAACTGTCAAAAGGTCAAAGGTCACTTCTCCTTTTAAACACAGTTAGCAGTCCAAATTGCACGCTTTTTCCTATGGGCTCTGGTCAAACGTAGTGCACTATACTGGGAATAGGGTGCTATTTGGGATTCATCCACAGTCTGTAAGGTCACTCTCCATTGACCTGGTCTGCAATATGATCTAACAGAAGAATATCTATCTATCAATCTATCAATCAAATGTATTGATAAATCCTGTTTTACATCAGCAGCTGTCACAAAGATATTGCACAGTAACCTGGATAAGATGTCCCCTATGGAAGAAACATTATTCATTTGGGTAGTTTTCAAGAAGGACAAACACAACTCAACCAGATTATGTTACATATTGCCCTTAAATTTAAATATCGACCAAGAAGCCAGTTCCACTGCTTTAAAAAGATATATTCCCCTCTTACAATTGGCTCATTCACCCCCCTCCTCTCCCCTGTAACTATTCCCCAGGTCGTTGCTGTAAATGAGAATGTGTTCTCAGTCAACTTACCTGGTAAAATGTATTTTTTTTAAATCAGGGACTGATTTAGACCTGGGAAAGCAGGTGGGTGCAATTAATTATCAGGTAGAACAGAAAACTAGAAGTACTCCGGAATTTATAGGGTAAGAATTGAATAACCCTGCTCTACTGTATATCAAGCCACGTCGAAGGTCTCATGTACAGTGTGTCCTAAAATGTGCACTGTACATAAAAGGAGTGTAAAAGATCTTACCGTAGATCCTGCCTGCTCACAGCAGTTCTCCATCTCAGCCAGGTATGGGTCACAGTAGATCAGGATTTGTTGCAGTTCGATCTGGAGAGAAAGACATCTGTTAGGGACATTATGATGATTCAGATATAGAGAAAAACTAGCTTTTCAAAAAGCTAACAATGTATATTTTGAAATATGAAAATGTTTCTTTGACCGAAACTAAGCAACCCCAGCAAACCAAAATTGGTTCTGTGAAAGTTCCCAGAACATTAGTTTGTTCGCGGCAAATGTTTTTTTTAGAATGCTTGTATAAAACATTTGCCTGATGCTTCAAGAACATTCAATATCTTTCTTCAAGTTCTTTAACAGGTTCCCAGAATGTTTCATTAGGTTGTGGGAACAGTCTGGTGGGAACTTTTGGGGACATCACAAAAGATATGTTCCCCAAACACAAAAGCTGTCCAGTTGGGCCTCCGCTTCTAGAATGGTTCTTTAAGGGTGCAAAAAACATGAGATATTACAAGTACGTTCCCAGAACACATTTCCTCACATTTCATTAGATTGTGGTAACACTGACTGGTCAAGAGATATGTTCCCAAAACACAAAAACTGTCCAGTTATGCAGACATTCAGTTACCACATAAAATGTTATTTGTCACATGCGCCGAATACAACAGGCCCGTCAGGAAGTCCAGGATCCAGTTGCAGAGGGAGTTGTTAGTCCCAGGGTCCTTAGCTTAGTGATGAGCTTTATGGGCACTATGGTGTTGAAAGCTGAGCTGTAGTCAATGAACAGCATTCTCACATAGGTGTTCCTTTTCTCCAGGTGGGAAAGAGCATTGGGGAGTGCGATTGAGATTGCATCATCTGTGGATCTGTTGGGGCTGTACGCGAATTGGAATGAGGCTAGGGTTGCTGGGATGATGGTGTTGATGTGAGCCATGACCAGCCTTTCTAAGCACTTCATGGCTATCGACGTGAGTGCAACAGTTCAGTAGTCATTTAGGCAGGTTACCTTCACTTTCTTGGACACAGGGACTATGGAGGTCTGCTTCAAACATGTAGGTATTACAGACTCGGTCAGAGGTTGAAAATGTCAGTGAAGACACTTGCCAGTTGGTCCATGCATGCTCTGAGTACACGTCAAGGTAATCCGGCCTTTCTGATGTGAGTAACATCTGTTTAAGGGTCTTGCTCACATAAGCTATGGACAACGTGATCACACAGCTGTCCAGTTTCCATTTGTAGTCCGTAATAGTTTACAAGCCCTGCCACATCCAACGAGCGTCAGAGCAGGTGTAGTAGGATTCAATCTTAGTCCTGTATTCACGCTTTGCCTGATTGATGGTTTGTCTGAGGGCAAAGCGGGATTTCTCATAAGCGTCTGGATTTGTGTCCCGCTCCTTGAAAGCAGCAGCTCTAGCCTTTAGCTCATGAGGATGTTGCCTGTAATCCATGACTTCTGGTTGGGAAATGTACGTACTGACACTGTGGGGAAGACGTCGTCGATGCACTTATTGATGAACTGAGGTGGTATTCTCCATTATGCCATTGGATGAATCCCGGAAAATATTCCAGTCTGTGCTAGCAAAACAGTCCTGTAGCGTAGCATCCGCGTCATCTGACCAGTTCCGTATTGAGCGAGTCACTGGTACTTCCTGATTTCGTTTTTGCTTGTAAGCAGGAATCAGAAGGATATAATTATGATCAGATTTGCCAAATGGAGGGTGATGCAGAGTTTTGTATGCATCTCTGTGTATGGAGCAAAGGTAGTCTAGTCTAGAGTTTTTTTTCCTCTGGTTGCACATATGACATAATGGTAGAAATTAGGTAAAAAGGATTGCCTGCATTAAAGTCCCCGGCCACTAGGAGCGGCGCTTCTAGATGAGCATTTTCTTGTTTGCTTATTCCCTTATACAGTTCATTAAGTGCTGTCTTAGTGCCCGCATCGGTTTGTTGTGGTAAATAGATAGCTAGGGAAAATATAGATGAAAACTCTCTTGGTAGATAGTGTGGTCTACAGCTTATCATGAGGTACTCTCCCTCAGGCGAGCAATACCTTGAGACCTCTTTAATATTAGACACCAGCTGTTATTCATCTTACCAGACGTATCTGTTCTGTCCTGCCGATGCATGGAAAACTCAGCCAACTGTATAAAATCTGTGTCGTGGTCCAGCCACGACTCGGTAAAACATCAGATATTACAGGTTTTAATGTCCCGTTGGTAGGATAGTTTCGAGCGGAGAATTGGTATGATAGTCTCACACGGCGCTCATCCAGTTTATTTTCCAGTCACTGCACGTTGGCCAATAGAACGGATGGTAGAGGCGGGTTACTCACTCACCGACAACTTCTCACAAGGCACCCCGATTTCCGCCCCTGTATTTCCGTCTTTTCTTCACGCGAATGACAGGGATTTGGGCCTGGTATCGGAGAAGCAGTATATCCTTTGTGTCAGACTTATTAAAGAAAAAAATATTTGTCCAGTTCTAGTTAAGAAATCACTGTTCTGATATCCAAAAGCTATTTTGAGTCATAAGAGACGTTAGCAGCAACATTATGTGCAAAATAAGTTAGTAACAATGCGAAAAAACACACAAAATAACACAGTTGGTTAGAAGCCTGTAAAATGGCAGCCATCACCTCTGGCGCCATTCCCATGATGATGGTTTTGGAATCGTGCATGGCCATGCAATCTTGGGTGAACAGGGAGTACAGGTGGGGACCAAGCATGCACCCCTGAGGGTCCCCCTTGTTGAGGATCAGCGTGGCAGATGTGTTGTTGCCTACCCTTACCACCTGAGATCATCCTTGTAACATCAGGTGAATGTGTTTTGTACCCCAAAAGAAACATTGTAGAATCATCCACATAACTGGACAGTTTGTTGTTTTGGGAACATCTATTTTGTGATGTACCCTGTCATGACGTTGGCCTGTGAGTAACCTTTTAGTGAATGTTAGGAGAACGTTACCTGTGGGTAAGGTTTATGACCTCCCCCCATAAATACCTTTCTCCCTTGCCTATCTCTTGACTCATAGAGAGGAAAGGAAAGGAACCATATTTTGGTAATAGAACCAGTTGAAAATATGCGTTAGTACTTCATGAATATGATATCAGTTTGGTTGTCATCTGAGACATTATGACTGATGACAGGACGACCTAAACAGTGTCTGGGAAAGTCTACACATTATAGTTATCAGATTCACATGGAACTGTTGTGCAATTCAAATGTTTAAATATACAATTATTTGTGAAAGGCTTAAATGTAATTTTAGCTTCCAAATGAGATATTTGGGTTTTCATATTTTACGATATAAAGCCTTGACGAAAATGTAACCTCCTGTTCCGAGGACGATTGTTCTTCAAATCTTCCCGCTCTTTCACTCAAACCCAACCCCCGTCCTTTGTGTAACCAGCTGTCATATCTGTTCCCTCCGCTAGGGACGTTATCCTTTATGACATCATTTGTAATCAATGTATGATTCATTCTGTGTATATGTAATTCTGTGTGATTAGTTAGATATTTAGTAAATAAATAATTAAACCCAATTCTGTATTGCTGATTCAACTTGTAAGCCAGGGTTCGTGAAGACAACCAAGAATTTACAACTTTCAGATGAGACTGAAATAAGGTGACGATTAATATTGACTGCTATTAATGTAAAATATTACTAGGTCTTTAAGAGTTTATTCGGAAGATAACAGCTCTATAAATATTATTTCATGGTGCCCCGACTTTCTAGTTAATTACATTTACATGATTAGCTCAATCAGGTAATATTAATTACGAAGAAAGGATTTTATAGAATAGCATGTCATATCACTTAATCCGGCATAGCCAAAGACACGACAACCCTCAATGATCCCACCAGACTGTTCCCACAACCTAATGAAACATTCTGGGAACCTTTAACGAACAGGCTAAATGTGTTGTAGGAATGCTCTCGCAACATCAGGCAAATGTTAAACATTCATCACCATGAATGGACAGCTTTTGTGTAACAAGAACATTTGTGACAACCTAACAAATGTTCTGGGAACTTTCACAGAGCCAATTTTGGTTTGCTGGGAAATGTATTTATTTATTTATTAATTAAATTATTTCATTACCTAGAAGCCCAATGAGAACTATTGAGGAATGTTCTGTGATGATTTTTACAGGTGTTGTGCACAACATTTTAGTGAATGTTAGGAGAATATTCCAACGATATTTCATTTAAAATATTTTTTGAAAAATAAAATATTTTGTTATCAAAAGGGATGTTATCATCCAGGGGTTAGATAAAACCCTAACTAGAACTTAATGGGAATCTTAGCTAATGTTCTGGGAATGTTCCCGGTTTGCTGGGACCCTTCTAGACATTGCCCTTGAAGGCAACCATATATAGTTACTGTATGTTTAAAAGTATAATGTCGATCTCATGGACTGTCAGTCATGCTCCGTCTATGAATTTCAGAACGGTTATACTTCCAGATTGGGGCTTTAGGCCTAAACGTACATCTACAGGCCGTCCATCCTCCACCCGGGTTGTAATCAGCGTATATCCGCTGGGGTCGATTTCATCCTTCTCGTCTGTCAGCCTCCTCTCTATTAGTTTACAGTCCATGTAAACGGAGACGATGCTGCTCTGGACCGCCACACCCAGCTTGTGCCATTGGCGGTCAAACAGGGTGTGCAGGTCTCGGCTCTTAAAGGTGTAGTGGAGGCTGTTCTTCAGAAGGCCCCGGGCTGAGAACTCCACTGCTCGTTTAGCACCGTCCAACACTACAGACACCTGAAGATAGAGCCGGAGGACATTAAGACATTATATTGTCTCATAACAAGTTATAAAGCTTTATACCTGCCGGTAAAGTGTTGCCTTCCATTCATTACCATTACCATCAGGGTCATGGTAGATACAAGCATCCGTCATGGCATGAAAACATTGATCAATTAACCAATGGTTAACCAACCGACAGACCGACTTACTGACCACACGGCCAACCGACTTGACTGACCTACCAGCCAACGGACCTACCAGCCAACCAGCCGATGGACCGACTGACCTGCCCCACTGACAAACCCAATTCAATGCTATACATCCAGACATCATGAATATCCATATAGTGGACACTCAGACCTACCTGGGTACCTCCCGTCTGGTCGAATATCTGCCACAGATACCAGCGGTCTTTCTTTGTGGTTTTCCTCAGCCGGAAGGTGGTAACTAGAGAATATTCACTGGACAGACCATTGGGGAACACCAATCTGAAAGTAAAAATGTACATTGTTCGAGCTGCATATTGTCAAATTGAATCACAAAAATATATGAAACTTAACAATGGGCCTAACAGTGAAAATATTGTTTCGGACCTTTCAGTCTTGGTTGGAAGAGCATTAATAGCTGACGTAGAAGATTTTACCCATAAAATTAGCATTTAAATTTGCTAAATGGACTGTCAAAAATAAACATTCAGAATGAATATGAATAATCATGCTGGATGTCTTATAGCTTTCTATGACTGTGTAGTAAGAAAACAAATCAACTTGAATCACTTGACAACGTTCTTCTATAGCCCCCTAGCGCAAAATGGCCGCTTACATATAAAGCTAGAATTTTATGCCAAACATGATTCATCCAGCCAGATTACAGTTATTTCAGCATCCCTGTCATTCCAAATCGAATAATCATTTATTCAAACTTCAATTAAATTCCTCTTACTTCACATACAGGTCTAGACTAGAAAACACAAGACCCTGGCTAACTACAGTATATACTACAGTATATAGTATACTACAGCATACTACAGTATCTGTAATTGCAAACAAAGGTTTCTGTACCAAATATTAAATTCTGCTTTTCTGATGTATCAAATACTTATGTCATGCAATAAAATGCTAATTAAAATGCTAATCATACAATGTGATTTTCTGGATTTTTGTTTTAGATTCCGTCTCTCACAGTTGAAGTGTACCTATGATAAAAAATACAGACCTCTACATGCTTTGTAAGTAGGAAAACCTGCAAAATCGTCAGTGTATCAAATACTTGTTCTCCCCACTGTAGATGGAACCTCATTCATTACAGAAACACTAACACTATTCCTCTTCCATTTCTTCACTGATACTTCTCTCCTCCTATTTCCTATTTCCATCCTGTTGAACCAACACTTTAACCCCTCAAACTGAACCTGGGACTCAGATTAGACGATAGTAATGCATTAACAGCTGAAAGTGAAGCACCTGAAACACAATCTTTCAAGTTTAGCAGAAATCACAATTATGCAATGACAAGGCCATTCGAAGACATGGGGAGAGAGAGAGAAGGAGAGAGAGAAGGAGAGGGCAACAGAGAGAGTGGAATAGAGATGGAGAGAGAGACCAAGGAAGGAAGGGAGAGAGAGAGAGAGAGAGAGAGAGAGAGAGAGAGAGAGTGAGAGAGAGAGAGAGAGAGAGAGAGAGAGAGAGAGAGAGAGAGAGAGAGAGAGAGAGAGAGAGAGAGAGAGAGAGAGAAGGAGAGCGCAACAGAGAGAGTGGAATAGAGATGGAGAGAGAGATCAAGGAAGGAAGGGAGAGATAGAGAGAGAGAGGGAGAGAGAGAGAGAGAAGGAGAGGGCAACAGAGAGAGTGGAATAGAGATGGAGAGAGAGATCAAGGAAGGAAGGGAGAGAGAGAGAGAGAGAGAGAGAGAGAGAGAGAGAGAGAGAGAGAGAGAGAGAGAGAGAGAGAGAGAGAGAGAGAGAGAAGGAGAGGGCAACAGAGAGAGTGGAATAGAGATGGAGAGAGAGATCAAGGAAGGAAGGAAGGAGAGAGAGAGAGAGAGAGAGAGAGAGAGAGAGAGAGAGAGAGAGAGAGAGAGAGAGAAGGAGAGGGCAACAGAGAGAGTGGAATAGAGATGGAGAGAGAGATCAAGGAAGGAAGAGGAGAGAGAGAGAGAGAGAGAGAGAGAGAGAGAGAGAGAGAGAGAGAGAGAGAGAGAGAGAGGTGGGGGAGATGGAGAGAGACATTCAGCAAGCGACACAGAGAAAGGGGGGAAGAGAGAGAGAGATAGAGAGAGAGAGAGAGAGAGAGAGAGAGAGAGAGAGAGAGAGAGAGAGAGAGAGAGAGAGAGAGAGGTGGGGGAGATGGAGAGAGACATTCAGCAAGCGACACAGAGAAAGGGGGGGGGGGGAGAGAGGTAACTAAAGAGTAAGCGAGAGACTAAGCTCACTTCAGATAGGCTGGAAATGAGTTCTCCTCTTCATAGCTCAAGACCTATTCACTCAGAGATACCCCTCCTGCCTTGTGTGTCCCTTGAATTCTCACAGAACGTTGACACAGCATACGATTCAAATATATATGCAGCGAGGTTAAAGCCACAGAAAGATCAAATGCTTTCTGAGGGTAGGCGAGAGAAAGAGAGAGACTGGGAAGGTGAATCGTCGCCTTGGGGCAAAGAGAGAACATTTATATTGCAATTCAACGGAGAGAGATGAGCAGGACTATTCATAAAACTAGACGTTTATTCCCTGAGATTCCACCTAAAAGAATGATTTGGAATTCCTGCATAAAACAGCAGAGATCCCATCTGGGCCCAGACGGCAATTCCACATCTATTCCACGTTGGTGAAAACAATACTGATTCAACCAATGTGTTCTCAGTGGGATAGTTATGTGTATGGAATAAGGAGAGAGATACATTGAAGGAATTAGACTAATTGAACCCAGAGAGGGGACTAAAACATGTACTTTTAATTTCCATCGAACCTTTAATAACACAGGTCTCACTGAGCTGCAATCTGTTCTTCACGGTGCAGGGCCTTGCAAAAGTATTCACCCCTCTTGGCATTTTTCCTATTTTGTTGCCTTACAACCTGAAATTTAAGTCCATTTTTATCTGAATTTCACGTAATGGACATACACAAAATAGTCCAAATGGGGAAGTGAAATGAAAAAAATAACTTGTTTAAAAAACCTGAAAAGTGGTGCGTGCGTACGTACATATTCACCCCCTTTGCTATGAAACCCTTGTGCATCTTCAAAGTGGTAGGCATGCTGGGTAAAACAAATGATACAGATGATGAGACAACCCCACCACAAATATATTTTAATTCCAGGGTGTAAGGCAACCAAATAGGAAAAATGCCAAGAGGGGTGAATACATTCACATGCCACTGTATTTATATCTAATGTTAGTGTGTGTAAATGAGCCTGTTGAGGTCATTTACACACATTATCTACACTGGAACACTTGAACCCTAAGGGTTAGAGGTCAAGGGTTATACATTACTGACACCCCCCCTCCTCCACAGCTTACCATCTGTGGCTCAAACACATGCTCCTATCAAGTGGAGTTGGTTTTTGAACAGCGTTTGCTTTCCCCCAAACACATTTAAAGTCCTCTCCTTTCTGAATGCCAGTCTAGTGGTGCCTGTCCAGTGGTGCCTGTCTAGTGGTGCCTGTCTAGTGGTGCCTGTCCAGTGGTGCCTGTCCAGTGGTGCCTGTCTAGTGGTACCTGTCTAGTGGTACCTGTCCAGTGGTGCCTGTCTAGTGGTGCCTGTCCAGTGGTGCCTGTCCAGTGGTGCCTGTCCAGTGGTGCCTGTCTAGTGGTGCCTGTCCAGTGGTGCCTGTCCAGTGGTGCCTGTCTAGTGTAGCCTGTCCAGTGGTGCCTGTTCAGTGGTGCCTGTCTAGTGTAGCCTGTCCAGTGGTGCCTGTCCAGTGGTGCCTGTCTAGTGGTTCCTGTCCAGTGGTGCCTGTCCAGTGGTGCCTGTCCAGTGGTACCTGTCTATGAATCCTCTAGTTCAAAACTAGGACCCTTTGTTTTAGCCTCTGGTCTAGAAGTGCTTCATTTGATGAATATTTCTCATTCACCTACAAAAAGATTGACCGTCAAAATAGTGATTTAAAAATGTTTCCCTCTTACTGCTGGGGGGTTGTGGGTAGAAACAAGGTACCACTTTAGTGACAAAACTTTCTGAAAACTATTTTATTTGTCCTCTTCTTTCACTCTTTGACAAAGTGAGTCTGACAGAAATCTAATCATGGATTCCAAAATGACTTGCATCGTCAGCTCGTGTTCAAGAAACAAACAAGAAGCACAACCAGATCAAGCTCGGAACGAATATGTTACCTCATTGATGCATAGACTATGAATATGCAAACAATCAAAGAAAGTGTGAACACAAGCACTTTCTTTCAAACTCAAAAGTGTGTGGGTGGAATAGAGAGAGAGAACAAAGAATAGAAAGAGAGAGTAGAGAGAGAGAACAAAGAATAGAAAGAGAGAATACAGAGAGCGAGAGAATAACCCCCGGTTGGAAACAATGAATTTGCAATTTCACTGATGTGTTCAGTGGTATCATAAGAGACAGAATATTGAGAGAGATAAAAAGAAAGTTAAAAAGAAAGATAGAAATTGTACTTACATTACAGGGTAGAATACAGTAACACACTGAGACTTACATTACAGGGTAGAATACTGTAACACACTGAGACTTACATTAAAGGATAGATTATAGTAACACACAGACTAATACTACAGGGTAGATTACAGTAACACACTGAGACTTACATTACAGGATAGACTACAGTAACACACTGAGACTTATATTCCAGGGCAGAATACAGTAACACACTGATACTAACATTACAGGGCATAATACAATAACATACTAAGACTAACATTACAGGGTAGAATACAGTAACACACATACTTATATCACAGGGCAGAATACAGTAACACACTAAGACTAACATTACAGGGTAGAATAGAGTAACACACTGAGACTTACATTACAGGACAGAATACAATAACACACTGAGACCAACATTACAGGGTAGAATACATTAACACACTGAGACTAACATTACAGGGTAGAATACAGTAACACACTGAGACTAACATTACAGAGTAAAATACAGTAACACACTGAAACTTACATTACAGGGCAGAATACAATAACACACTGAGACTAACATTACAGGGTAGAATACATTAACACACTGAGACTAACATTACAGGGTAGAATACAGTAACACACTGAGACTAACATTACAGAGTAAAATACAGTAACACACTGAAACTTACATTACAGGGCAGAATACAATAACACACTGAGACTAACATTACAGGGTAGAATACAGTAACACACTGAGACTAACATTACAGGGTAGAATATAGAAACACACTGAGACTTACATTACAGGGCAGAATACAATAACACACTGAGACCAACATTACAGGGTAGAATACAGTAACACACTGAGACTAACATTACAGGGTAGAATACAGTAACACACTGAAACTTACATTACAGGGCAGAATACAATAACAAACTGAGACTAACATTACAGGGTAGAATACAGTAACACACTGAGACTAACATTACAGGGTAAAATACAGTAACACACTGAAACTTACATTACAGGGCAGAATACAATAACACACTGAGACTAACATTACAGGGTAGAATACAGTAACACACTGAGACTAACATTACAGGGTAGAATAGAGAAACACACTGAGACTTACATTACAGGGCAGAATACAATAACACACTGAGACCAACATTACAGGGTAGAATACAGTAACACACTGAGGCTAACATTACAGGGTAGATTACAGTAACACACTGAGACTTACATTACAGGGTAGAATACAGTAACACACTGAGACTTACATTACAGGGTAGAATACAGTAACACACATACTTATATTACAGGGCAGAATACAGTAACACACTGAGACTTACATTACAGGGTAGAATACAGTAACACACATACTTATATTACAGGGCAGAATACAGTAACACACATACTTATATTACAGGGCAGAATACAGTAACACACTAAGACTAACATTACAGGGCAGAATACTGTAACACACTGAGACTTACATTACAGGGTAGAATACAGTAACACACAAACTTATATTACAGGGCAGAATACAGTAACACACTAAGACTAACATTACAGGGCAGAATACAGTAACACACTGAGACTTACATTACAGGGTAGAATACAGTAACACACATACTTATATTACAGGGCAGAATACAGTAACACACTAAGACTAACATTACAGGGCAGAATACAGTAACACAGTGAGACTTACACTACAGATACACACAGATATAGAAATGGAACAACTCCAAACCCACTCATGAATAGACAACAACACAACCATCCAGTAGCACCATCCATAACTCACTGACATAGCACCAACATACAAAATAGTGTGTGCACGACAGACAGACAGACAGACAGACAGACAGACAGACAGACAGACAGACAGACAGACAGACAGACAGACAGACAGACAGACAGACAGACAGACAGCACCACAGACAGACAGCACCACAGACAGATAGCACCATAGACAGATAGCACCATAGACAGATAGCACCATAAACAGACAGACAGACATACATCACCACAGACAGACAGACAGACAGACAGACAGACAGACAGACAGACAGACAGACAGACAGACAGACAGACAGACAGACAGACAGACAGACAGACAGACAGACAGACAGACAGCATCACAGACAGACACCACAGACAGACAGACAGACAGACAGACAGACAGACAGACAGACAGACAGACAGACAGACAGACAGACAGACAGACAGACAGACAGACAGACAGACAGACAGACAGACAGACAGACAGACAGACAGACAGACAGACAGACAGACAGACAGACAGACAGACAGACAGACAGACAGACAGACAGACAGACAGACAGACAGACAGACAGACAGCACCACAGACAGACAGCACCACAGACAGATAGCACCATAGACAGATAGCACCATAAACAGACAGACAGACATACATCACCACAGACAGACAGACAGACAGACAGACAGACAGACAGACAGACAGACAGACAGACAGCATCACAGACAGACACCACAGACAGACAGACAGACAGACAGACAGACAGACAGACAGACAGACAGACAGACAGACAGACAGACAGACAGACAGACAGACAGACAGACAGACAGACATCACAGACAGACAGACAGACAGACAGACAGACAGACAGACAGACAGACAGACAGACAGACAGACAGACAGACAGACAGACAGACAGACAGACAGACAGACAGACAGCACCACAGACAGACAGCACCATAGACAGATAGCACCATAAACAGACAGACATACATCACCACAGACAGACAGACAGACAGACAGACAGACAGACAGACAGACAGACAGACAGACAGACAGACAGACAGACAGACAGACAGACAGACAGACAGACAGACAGACAGACACCACAGACAGACAGACAGACAGACAGACAGACAGACAGACAGACAGACAGACAGACAGACAGACAGACAGACAGACAGACAGACAGACAGCACCACAGACAGACAGCACCACAGACAGATAGCACCATAGACAGATAGCACCATAAACAGACAGACAGACATACATCACCACAGACAGACAGACAGACAGACAGACAGACAGACAGACAGACAGACAGACAGACAGACAGACAGACAGACAGACAGACAGACAGACAGACAGACAGACAGACAGACAGACAGACAGACAGACAGACAGACAGACAGACAGACAGACAGACAGACAGACAGACAGACGTGGTACTTGATTTCATTTTGATTTCACACTCCAGAACCTGTCATTGAGCTTGGCATACAGACACAATGTACAATCACACAATCAGTCCACTAAGAGAGGAGAGATCCCTCCATCTCTGTGGAACAGTATTAATCACACAATCAGTCCACTAAGAGAGGAGAGATCCCTCCATCTCTGTGGAACAGTATTAATCACACAATCAGTCCACTAAGAGAGGAGAGATCCCTCCATCTCTGTGGAACAGTATTAATCACACAATCAGTCCACTAAGAGAGGAGAGATCCTACTCTGGGTAAGAGTATCAGTTTGGCCTGGGAGCTGCCAGATGGACAGAACATTAACCAGGCCCAGAAAGTCGAGCCCCTCTGCTTTTCCTGAGTGAAGAGAGAGATGTTTGGAGGTTGTGGTGGTAGGGGGAAGGAAAGGGAGGAGGGGAGGAGGGGAGGAAGGAAAGGGGAGGAGGAAGGAAAGGGGAGAAAGGGGAGGTCCTCTGCACCTCATGGTGTCCCCCCTACCTCCTTCTCAAGTCCCCCTCCACCGGACCTCCCAGCTGACAGGCAACATCACCTGTCAAAGTACTCAGATAATTGGATGAATGCGGTGTCTCGCCCTCTCTCTCCCCCCTCACACACTCTCTCTTTCCCCTCTCTCTCCCCCTCTCACACACACTCTCTTCCCTCTCCCTTCTCTCTTCCCCCTCTCACACACTCTCTTCCCTCTCCCTTCTCTCTCCCCCCTCTCACACACTCTCTTCCCTCTCCCTTCTCTCTCTCCCCCTCTCACACACACTCTTCCCTCTCCCTTCTCCCTCTCCCCCTCTCACACACACTCTCTTCCCTCTCCCTTCTCTCTCTCCCCCTCTCACACACACTCTCTTCCCTCTCCCTTCTCTCTCTCCCCCTCTCACACACACTCTCTTCCCTCTCCCTTCTCCCTCTCCCCCTCTCACACACACTCTCTTCCCTCTCCCTTCTCTTCCCCCTCTTTCTCACCCCATCTCCCCCTCTCAAACACACTCCCTTCCCTCTCCCTTCTCTCTTCCCCCTCTTTCTCACCCCCTCTCACACTCTCTTCCCTCTCCCTTCTCTCTTCCCCCTCTTTCTCACCCCCTCTCCCCTCTCACACTCTCCCTTCCCTCTCCCTTCTCTCTCCCCCTCTCACACACACTCTCTTCCCTCTCCCTTCTCTCTTCCCCCTCTTTCTCACCCCCTCTCACACACTCTCTCTTCCCTCTCCCTTCTCTCTTCCCCCTCTTTCTCACCCCTCTCCCCTCTCACACACACTCTCCCTTCCCTCTCCCTTCTCTCTCCCCCTCTCACACACACTCTCTTCCCTCTCCCTTCTCTCTTCCCCCTCTTTCTTACCCCCTCTCACACACTCTCTCTTCCCTCTCCCTTCTCTCTTCCCCCTCTTTCTCACCCCCTCTCCCCCTCAAACACACTCTCCCTTCCCTCTCCCTTTTCTCTTTTTCCCCCTCTTTCTCACCCCCTCTCCCCCTCTCACACACTCTCTCTTCCCTCTCCCTTCTCTCTTCCCCCTCTTTCTCACCCCCTCTCCCCCTCTCACACACACTCTCTCTTCCCTCTCTTCCCCTCTTTCTCACCCCCTCTCGCCCTCAATATATATATATATACCACAGTAGCATCATATACCTGTATATATACAGGTATAGGGTAGCCTAGTGGTTAGAGAGTTGGACTAGTAACCGGAAGGTTGCAAGTTCAAATCCCCGAGCTGACAAGGTACAAATCTGTCGTTCTGCCCCTGAACAGGCAGTTAACCCACTGTTCCTAGGCCGTCATTGAAAATAAGAATTTGTTCTTAACTGACTTGCCTAGTAAAATAAAGGTTAAAAAAAACTTTAAAAAACAAACCTACAACTCTGGTGTTGCAAGCACCACACTCTACCAACTGAGCCACACAGGACTGTCACCGAGCAGAGCAAGTAGAAGTGAAGAAGAGTCCTACACTCCAATGTTCAGTACAGGTTAACCCTCAGAGGGGTGTAGGGGAGAGCCCAAACATAAAGTAGGAATTCATATACCTGTACATATACCACAGTAGCATCATATACCTGTATATATACCACAGAAGCATCATATACCTGTATATATACCACAGTAGCATCATATACCTGTATATATACCACAGTAGCATCATATACCTGTATATATACCACAGTAGAATCATATACCTGTATATATACCACAGTAGAATCATATACCTGTATATATACCACAGTAGAATCATATACCTGTATATATACCACAGTAGCATCATATACCTGTATATATACCACGGTAGCATCATATACCACAGTAGCATCATATACCTGTATATATACCACGGTAGCATCATATACCTGTATATATACCACAGTAGCTTCATATACCTGCATATATACCACAGTAGCATCATATACCTGTATATATACCACAGTAGCATCATATACCTGTATATATACCACGGTAGCATCATATACCTCTATATATATACCACAGTAGCATCATATACCTGTATATATACCACGGTAGCATCATATACCTGTATATATACCACAGTAGCATCATATACCTGTATATATACCACAGTAGCATCATATACCTGTATATATACCACGGTAGCATATCACATGACCAGGTCTCTACACATACAAATCATTTACAGGTGTGACACTGTTTCCCCCCCTGCTGTTGACCTTAAATCAATATGACTTAGTCCTTCATCTCTAGACAATCTATTAAAATGGCTATTCAAAAAACCCTGTGCCGTAAACATCACCGGGAGGCCATACATACATAGCAGGGTAGTCCCAAATGGTACTCTATTCCCTATATAGTGCACTACCTTTGCCCGGGTCTGTAGGTAACACGGTGCTGTTTGGGACGCACCCTTTCAAGCTTTACCCTTTCATATCTTTACCCTTGAGTAAAAAAATGGTCCTCCCTCAAATCAGAATGTATATCAATATTCTGTACAAATTATTCTACACGTCTTGCAGTAGCGTAGTCCATCTCGGTTTGCCCTTGTTAACCAAAGCACAGGGAATTATCTGTGTAGGCTGATTCAGGGTTCACCCCATGTCTCTCTCTCTCCCTCCCTCTCTTTCAGCTATCTCTTTCTGGTATCTCTCTCTTTCTTTCTGGTCTCTCTCTCTTTCTTTCTGGTCTCTCTCTGGTCTCTCTTTCTCTCTTTCTGGTCTCCCCCTCTCTGTTCTCTCTCTTTCTGGTTTCTCTCTCTCTCTCTCTTGCATATCTTTCTCTCTCTCCCTGGTCTCTCTCTCTCTCTCTCTTTCTGGTCTACCTCTTTCTGGTCTCTCTCTTTCTGGTCTCTCTCTTTCTGGCCACTCTCTCTTTCTAGTCTCGCTATCTCTGGTCTCTCTCTCTCTGGTATATCTCTCTCTCTCTCTTTCTGGTCTCTCTCTTTCTGTCTCTCTCTGTTCTCTCTCTCTGGTATCTCTTTCTGGTCTCTCTCTTTCTTTCTCTCTCTCTCTCTCTCTCTCTCTCTCTCTCTCTCTCTCTCTCTCTCTCTCTCTCTCTCTCTCTCTCTCTCTCTCTCTCTCTCTCTCTCTCTCTGGTATCTCTTTCTGTCTCTCTGGTCTCTCTCTCTCTCTGGTCTCTCTTTTTCTGGTCTCTCTCTTTGGTATACTTTCTGTCTCTCTGGTCTCTCTCTCTCTCTGGTCTCTCTTTTTCTGGTCTCTCTCTTTGGTATACTTTCTGTCTCTCTCTGTTCTCTCTCTCTGTCTGGTCTCTCTTATTCTGGTCTCTCTCTCTTTCTGATCTCTCTCTCTTGATGACACGAGATGTCATCCTGCAGTGAGCCAGCGTGGAACCTCAGTTTATTCCACATATCAGCTGAACAGGAGGCGGAAAACCTACACCCTGAGAAAATATTTGTTTGCTGCAACGGAAATCCGATATCATCCTGGCTTGTTTTCAAATCCCAGGCCAGTCCAGGCGGTCTATGCCATGTGGGGGACTGATTTATGTGAGTGAGTTTGTCCATTTAATAGATGGATAAACTCTCTAAACAACTCTGTGAATGTTGTGCAGTATGTCTCTCCTTCAGAGTCTATAGAGATCCATTGGAACAAGCTGGACAAACAGAACCGAATCAGGTGGTTCGCTTGAGGTATTATCTCTCATGATAGACTATAAACCCCAGCACGTCCATGACCTCACCTCTGGTTCTCACATAATACAAACCACCAACATATATTTATCTTTGACTTACAGTAGCTCAAGTAAAGCACAATGCATCCATTAGTATAACCACTAGTACACTTAATGTAGTAAAAGTCCATTAGTCCATTCATGTAAGCCTACTCTCGTGTCTCTATAGTATATTTCCTAAAGCCAGAGCCTGTTTCAACAAAGTGTTCAGTCACACAGCCTCTACTCTGACTGGCAATTCCAATTATCTCAAGTAAAGAACACTACGCGGCCATTAGCTTGATCATTAGTACACAACCTACAGATGTTGGATCTTAACTTGACCACCCTGTTGCAGGAGAACTAGAACGTGTAGTGCATTTGATATTTTAAAAGGATTCTGAAGTTTGAAATTTCCACTTTGAAATTTCAGACTTGATTCTTTATCACAAAAATGTATCAACCCCTAAAAAAGCATCCATTCATTATAATCCACAATATCATGATTCAGATGTTCCTGTTGGTGCAGGATTCTTCTCCTACTGTAGGAAACTGCCTCAAATTAAGATCCTACACCTGTGCTGTACTTTATGCTGTTAAGCCAGAGCTTAATGGAAACCAACTCCAACAGAGCACAGCCACATGGCCCGAGGGACCAGGACTTCAGTCAATTCCAAAACAAAGCAACATGATCACACACTGACTGACAGACTCGTACAGTAACTAGTGCCCAAATAGACCTGGCCAGACTACCCTCTAGTCACACCCAAGATGTCCCTGACCCAGCAGGCCCATCTCAACTCACTCTGTGTACGATGTCTCCCTCTTCTAGCTATCAGTGAGCAGTTCGTTTCAATGAAAGGAGAGGGAACAGAGGAAACACACAGACTTGACGCTCAGCGACTAGAGAGATAACGGCCATTTCATGGATACTAGCAAGCTTTGGCGAACAACAAAACTGCTGTCATGCATACCATTTGAAGGATACACCCGTGAGGCGAGATCTGAATGACTCGATCTGTCATTATCTCAACAAGTGTGAGGCCAGAGTAATGAAACTACCCCCCAGTCACACCCAAGTATCCCCCTGGCCCAGCCTGGCACTACTCACTCTGTTGGCTTGATGAGGGGGCTGCTCCCCAGCCGGAATGATGGCCGCTTCTCTGTCACTGCCCCCTTTCTCAGGAGAAACTTTTCTGTCAGATCAAAACCTGAAAGAAAAGAGACAACAGGACGAGAAGAGCTGGTTTAAACTCAGGAAGTCGGCTTCACTGACATAGATTCAGCCTCGTCCTGAGCTGGAATAAAAACACTTTCTATGGAGATGATCTGTGCTCAGCAAACTGGCACTGGGTGTTACAAGGTGTTGTTTTAAACTCCAGTGCGGTGATCCAACAAAATGGATTGAGTCTGTACTTTCTAGATTTACATCAAACTCCTGTCCAGTTTGATCCATTCCTATGGTACAATATAGTTCATTTATGCATAATTACTTCAAAGACAATAGATTTGACCATCAGTGCTGCCTCAAACCAATTGGTGCACGTCTGTTAGCGCAGAGTTACAGAGTATTTCTGTTCTGTGTTACATAACCTGTGGACATATTCATGTTTTTCACGACACGTCTGAGACATGAACGTTATTACCCCCCTGGATCAGAGACAAACAGATTTGTGTGTCCTAAATGGCACCATATTCTCAATATAGTGCACTACTTTTGACCAGAGCCCTATGAGACCTATGAGCCCTGTTCAAAATTAGTGCACTATATTGTGAATAGGGTGCCATTTGGTATGTAACCATTGAGAGAGAGATGGATTTATTTCAATTGAGGAACTTGTACACCATAACACTGTAATTCTTACCGGTGAATTCTGGCTGTGGACAATTTAAACTGTAGGAAAACAGGTCCTTGTCTACTTTCAATGGAGGACATCTAGAGTTGTCTAGAAAAGAGGGATAACATCATCAGCCATACAAGGTTCATATTCATGGAAGTAAAAATGAAGATGCAGACAGCAAACAAGTGCAGAATACCTTCTCAACACTTCAGTCATCAAAGACGAAAACGTTGAGATCTGATGTCTGACAGCGAGATTGAGGACTTGGCACATAACCATTGGTTGATGTGCACAGCAGGACTGCAATATAGTAGTTAGCCTGTGAGGTGACCAGTGTCTTTCCATGTGGAGGGGCACTTCAGTCACTCACCACATCAGTGGTTGTTAGTCATCACTATCCACCCATTCATTAAGATGCACTCCGCGTCCCCTATTTCTTATATAGTGCACTACTTTTGACCAGTGCCCTATGGGGAACAGGGTGCCTTTTGGGCCACAGCCTCACACAGCCCAGACAGGGATGTAGAAGTGTTGTTAATTAGAGGTGGTGAAAGAGACCTAACTATAACTGGGCTCAACTTTGACCCTTTTTCTATTGAGCCATGTTTCCTCTTGGAGACTGGGGCACGGCTACGGGGTCGTGTAGCAAAACGTTTCACAACGTCGTGCAATGGAAAACACTAACGGGTGTTTCTTATTAGACAAGTTCAAATAATACCACTTCCCAGTTTGTCTTTTTGGGACGGTTTTCTTCAGTTTCGTGCCAACTGAACATGACCCAGACCGTATACTGTAGCTAAAACTGCAAACAAATGACTTGCCATGTTCCTGTCGGCAAAATCTGACCATGATCATCTACTGTGACAACACCAATGTTAGCCCAACGTTATTGGAAGGGCATGCTAGTACCACTCAAAAGTCAACTCAAACAGGTAGCAACAACCTGTAATGTAGTTATCTTTTAGCTGTATGTATTTCAAGGGATGTAAACAATACTGCCTGTTTCAGACAATATCTTGAGCACAACCACGTAGCCTAGCCTAGTGCGTGCTATGAAATATAAATTCCAAAACTGTGTGTACCACATAGCTCCCAAAATGTCTTCCCACTGTAAACTAAGCCTAAGGAGAGTGTCTGTGAGATCAAAGTCATCTTGGTGTTGGTGACAGTGTCCTTACATGCCACAGGAGGTTGGTGGCTCATTGGTAGCCTAGCGGTTAGAGCGTTGAGCCAGTAACTGAAAGTCACTAGTTCAAATACCCATGCCGACAAGGGGAAAAATATGCCGATGTGCCCTTGAGCAAGGCACTGATCCATAATTTGCTCCAAGGGCGCCGTATTGCTATGCCAGACCCTGTAAAACAACACATTTCACCGGACCTACCTGGTGTATGTGACAATAAAACATGTTATTTTGTTATGGAATGGTATCTAACTCATCAATCACAGGGTTTCCATGTGTTTGGTACCATTCCATTCACTCCATTCCAGACATTATTATGGTCTGTCCTCCCCTCAGCAGCCTCCTGTGTTAGATACATACCTATTCTTTCGTTCAATGCCATTCCATTCACTCCATTCCAGACATTATTATGGTCTGTCCTCCCCTCAGCAGCCTCCTGTGTTAGATACATACCTATTCTTTCGTTCAATGCCATTCCATTCACTCCATTCCAGACATTATTATGGTCTGTCCTCCCCTCAGCAGCCTCCTGTGTTAGATACATACCTATTCTTTCGTTCAATGCCATTCCAACAGTGCAGGGAATGGTATGTGCGATCCAGAGGAAAGCTGCCCATTTTAGCAAGCAACTCATGTCTTGTCTTCTCTGATGCAAGAGAAAATACTCCTTCAAAACCTAAAATAAAACACAAGTTAGTTATTCAAATAGTACGCCTACATCTTACAGTAAAATATGAATGAATTCCATACATTTGTTTTGAAATTAATTATATTAATGAAGTATGTGAAGTATTAGTAATCTATTACACAGAAAACTGTAAAATGAGATGCGCCTTTTCTACCCCCTAACGAAAAGTGTGTACTGCAAATGTAATGTGTGTCGTATCACAGTTGAAAATAACCAATGCTCCGCTGCAGACCTCAACTGAAGGCGTGAGAGCAAGGTGCGACAGGTCCACTGCAAGAGTTGCTGCGTTATTATGGCGCAATCAGATCACCAGGAAAATAGGCTAAACAGAAGAGTCACACTTTGTAGGCTATACCAAACTGAAACAAATAGAATGGGGTCGGCTATGTAGAACTAGTCTAAATAGAATGGGGTCGGCTATGTAGAACTAGTCTAAATAATGAATTTGAACCTGAACATAACTGTCCCGGGTCAGTATGACACAGATCACGTTCATAGTGAGATGAGATCACGCGCACGATGCCAACTGACAAAATACAACTTCGATGGAGAGATGCCAAATTCCTCAAACGTGCCAAATCTCACAATTCAAACCAGTGATAATGTCTGTCGGACATTGAAAAGCGCCACAGCTGCAACTCAGATTGTTTGGAACTAGCGGACGAGACATTCCATGATAGTCTATTCCATTTATGCGATATTCATATTTTCACATTTTCAAGGCTCCCCAATCATTAGATATACTTACCAAATTACGCGTAATTATGCATTCCGTTCACTGCAGCCTAATACGGTTCTTGCGAGCATATGGACAAACTGCATGCTACACAAATGTTACACACAGTATAGCCTATTTACACGAACATAACGGAATGTTTATACATCATTTCGAGTGACTGAAGCCGTCCCGTCAAGACAGACAAGTTCCAGAACATGAACTAAAGCTGTGCGCAAAACCACTAAAGTGCCAAACTACGACAAGGCTCGACGCACGAACCAAGGACCCCTACTTATAAGTTCGTATCGATACATGGCATTACAGAGGAGGATTTCAAGCAGCCATTATTATTCAACCTGTAAATTATGAATATCAAACCAAACCGGTCTACTTACAATTGGTGAGAAAGTTTCCTCCAGCATAAAAACGCATCAATCCATGAACGTTTATGAACGCATGTTTGGAAAAATAGTCGGTAGCTATTCCAAAGTACACTCGTAAAGAAATAAAAGTGAGAATGGGATCTCTTACTAGATCCTCGTGTCCTTATTAGTCGCACCGACTGACTGACCCTCCCACTCTCTCATTAGGCTACTGGAATGCATGGAGGACCCCAAGTCCGCCACCGGTGGAGGCATTACAATGGAAACGCTCCACAATTTGGATGAGAAAACAATATTTATGAATGAGAAAATAATTGATTTAGTTATGAGATTATTGTTGTTTGACTGAGAACATCACATACAGTAGTACATCATTCATGTGAAATAAACTGGTGCTCAAATTATGTAATGAGTAATTCAATTATTTTCATTATTTTTCTTCCATCCACACTGTGTTAAATTAGAATTTGGAGCCAAACATTTCCTCTGCCAACAATAATGTTCATAATGTATTGATTAAATATAGATTTATTGATCGAGAACATGAACTGGTGATGAAATACAGTACTTTGCTAGCTATAACCTCCAACTCAATGTTGCCTGATAGTCAATATTATGGGTTTTCTTGGTGAGTTTGATCACCACCTTGAATTGTACCTAGGCTTTGCTAGATATTTCCATAGGAGTTGGGGTCTATTTTAGTCTCAGACTCAAATGCCACAACAGAATGTTTTGCAATCTCCTTGAGGATGGGGCTAAAGGGCTCATGTAGAGTTTTACACCAAGTTAGAATGAACCCTATGGTGCTGAAGGGCTCATGTAGAGTTTTACACCAAGTTAGAATGAACCCTAATGGTGCTGAAGGGCTCATGTAGAGTTTTCCACCAAGTTAGAATGAGCCCTATGGTGCTGAATGGCCCATGTAGAGTTTTACACCAAGTTAGAATTAACTCTATGGTGCTTGAAATGTTTATCCAAAATCTTTTCACAAGGAACATAAGGAATAGTTATTTAAGATATATCTTTAATATATGCTGAACAAAAATATAAACGCAACATACAACAATACCAACGATTTTTCTGAGTCACAGTTCATATAAGGAAATCATTCAATTGAAAAAAATTATTAGAGCCTAATCTGTGGATTTCACATAACTGGGCAGAGGCGCAGTCATGGGTGGGCCTGGGAGGGCACAGGCCCACCTACTGGGGAGCCAGGTTCACCCACTGGGGAGACAGGTTCACCCACTGGGGAGACAGGTTCACCCACTGAGGAGCCAGGTTCACCCATTGGGGAGCCAGGTTCACCCACTGAGGAGCCAGGTTCACCCACTGAGGAGCCAGGTTCACCCACTGAGGAGCCAGGTTCACCCACTGGGGAGACAGGTTCACCCACTGGGGAGCCAGGCCCAGCCAATCAGAATGAGTTTTTCCCCACAAAAAGCCTTTATTACAGCCAGAAATACTCCTCAGTTTCATTCTCTAAAATGAGGTTGGAGGCGGCCCATGGTAGAGAAATTAACATTCACTTATCTGTCAACAGCTCTGGTGGACATTCCTGAAGTCAGCACGCCAATTGCACACTCCCTCAAAACTTGAGATGTCTGTGGCATTGTGTTATGTGACAAAATTGTATATTTTAGAGTAGCCTTTTGTCTCCAGCACAAGGTGCACCTGTGTAATGATTATGCTGTTTAATCTGCTTCTTGATATGCCACACATGTCAGTTGGATAGATTATCTTGGAAAAAGATAAATGCTCACTAGCCAGAATGTAAACAAATGTGTGCACAAAATTAGAGAGAAATAAGCTTTTTTTGCGTATGGAACATTTCTGGGATCTTTTATTTCAGCTCATGAAACATGGGAACAACACTTTACATGTTGTGTTTGATATTTTTGTTCAGTGTAGTTTGAAAATAATAAGTAGGCCTATCTTTATTCTGAGATATTGTCAGAGCCCAAGGTGAAGTAGAGTTGAAGTGGAGGGCCAGCAGCATCACAGTGATAATGGACATCTAGCCTTGTTTGTAACTTCATGGTTTATTCACAACTGATCTAAGAATGAAGAAAAGCCTGTGATACCTTTTCATCTGCAGGCACCCCATTGACCCCATACAACTTCAACACATTCTGTAAAAGACATAACGAGTGAGTACAGAGATTATGCTAATTGCATGATAAATATATGATGGAAAGACTACATGGAATACCTGAAAACTACATTGTTAAATCTAAACGGATATTTTATTACTTCTCCCCAGTCTCCACCATAGCTATTGGTAAAGAAGAGATTAAATATTCAAAGAGATATTCATATACACTATATATACAAAAGTATGTGGACACGCCATCAAATTAGTGGATTTGGCTATTTCAGCCACACCCGTTGCTGACAGATGTATTAAATGGAGAACATAGCCATGCAATCCCCATAGACAAACATTGGCAGCAGAATGACCTTACTGAAGAGCTCAGTGACTTTCAACGTGGCACTGTCATAGGATGCCACTTTTCCAAAAAGTCAGTTCTTAAAATTTGCCCCAGTCAACTCTAAGTGCTGTTCTTGTGAAGTGGAAACGTCTAGAAGCAACAACGGCTCAGCCGCGAAGTGGTAGGCCACACAAGCTCACGGAACGGGACCGCCAGGTGCTGAAATGCATAAATCATAAAAATCGTCCATCCTCGGATGCAACACTCATTACCAAGATCGAAACAAACTGCCTCTGGAAGCTGTTCATCGGGAGCTTCATGAAATGGGTTTCCATGGCCGAGCAGCCACACAAGCCTAAGATCACCAATATGGAATGCCAAGCGTTGGATGGAGTGGTGTAAAGCACTCCGCCATTGGACTCTGGAGCAGTGGAAACGTGTTCTCTGGAGTGATTAATCACTCTTCACCATCTGGCAGTCCGACGGACAAATCTGGGTTTGGCAGATGCCAGGAGAACGCTACCTGCCCTAATGCGTAGTGCCAACTGTAAGGTTTGGTGGAGGAGGAATAATGGTCTGGGGCTGTGTTTCATGGTTTGGGCCCCTTAGTTCCAGTGATGTGAAATGTTAACGGCGCAGCATACAATGACATTCTAGACAATTCTGTGTTTCTAACTTTGTGGCAACAGTTTGGTAAAGTCCCTTTCCTGTTTCAACATGACAATGCCCCTGTGCAGAAAGCGAGGTCCATACAAAAATGGTTTATTGAGATCGGTGTGGAAGAACTTGACTGGCCCGCACAGAGCCCTGACCTCAACCCTATCGAACACATTTGAGAGGAATTGGAACGCCGACTGCAAGCCAGGCCTAATCACTCAACATCAGTGCCTGACCTCACTAATGCTCTTGTGGCTGAATGGAAGCATGTCCCCGCAGCAATGTTCCAACATCTAGTGGAAAGTCTTCCCAGAAGAGTGGAGGCTGTTATAGCAGCAAGGGGGGGGGAGGCAACTCCATATTAATGCCCGTGATTTTGGAATGAGATGTTCGACAAGCAGGTGTCCACATACTTTTGGTCATGTAGTATGTACGTTTAAACAGTAATACATGGTCAGAGTAAAAATAGTTTCACGAACTTCGGCAACAGATAAAGAACTCCACCTCCACACAAATAAGTCATGCCATTGAAGTAAACACTAGTTACCTCCCTTACCTTCCTTGGTACCTCCCTTCATACCAGCAGCCATTTATGAAGTATTTATATGTTATAGTCTGTTCTATTCTATTCTATTCTATTGTGTTCTATTCTGTTCTGTTCTATTCGGTTCTATTACATTTTATTGTGTTCTATTCTGTTCTGTTCTATTCCGTTCTCTTCAATTCTATTTTGTTCTATTCTGCACCTGTACATAGCCATCTGTAAACAGACCATTCAACTACCTCATCCCCATACTGTATTTATTTATTTATCTTGCTCCTTTGCACCCCAGTATCTCTACTTTCACATTCATCTTCTGCACATCTCCCATTCCAGTGTTTAATTGCTATTTTGTAATTACTTCACCACCATGGCCTATTTATTCCCTTAACTCCCTTATCCTACATCATTTGTACTCACTGCATATATACTTTTTGTTTTCCTTTTTTTCTACTGTAATATTGACTGTATGTTTGTTTACTCCATGTGTAACTCTGTGTTGTTGTATGCGTAGAACTGCTATGCTTTGTCTTGGCCAGGTTGCAGTTGCAAATGAGAACTTGCTCTCAACTAGCCTACCTGGTTAAATAAAGGTGAAATAAATAAATAAATACAAATTATGTTCTACTCTGTTCTGTTCTATTCTATTTTGTTCTAGTCTTCTATTCTAGTCTTTTCTATTGTGTACTATGCTATTCTGTTCTAGCTGATTTGTTATTTCCTTACTTTCAGTAAGAAGTTTCTGTGTGTGTGTGTATGTGTTGGGTTATTGCTGCTTTATGTTGAATTAGACAAACACTAATCCATTTTATTTGTGGACTCTGATGCCTGACATGTCTTTAAAACAATCAGTAGGTGTGGATCTGGGACAGGACATCATCCAATCAGTAGGCATGGATCTGGGACATCATCCAATCAGTAGGCATGGATCTGGGACAGGCCATCATCCAATCAGTCGGCATGGATCTGGGACATCATCCAATCAGTAGGCATGGATCTGGGACATCATCCAATCAATAGGCATGGATATGGGACATCATCCAATCAGTCGGCATGGATCTGGGACATCATCCAATCAATAGGCATGGATATGGGACATCATCCAATCAGTCGGCATGGATCTGGGACATCATCCAATCAGTCGGCATGGATCTGTGACATCATCCAATCAGTAGGCATGGATCTGGTACATGACATAATCCAATCAGTAGGCATGGATCTGGTACATGACATAATCCAATCAGTAGGCATGGATATGGGACATCATCCAATCAGTAGGCATGGATCTGGGACATCATCCAATCAGTAGGCATGGATCTGGGACATGACATAATCCAATCAGTAGGCATGGATATGGGACATCATGCAATCAGTAGGCATGGATCTGGGACATCATCCAATCAGTAGGCATGGATCTGGGACATCATCCAATCAGTAGGCATGGATATGGGACATCATCCAATCAGTAGGCATGGATCTGGGACATCATCCAATCAGTAGGCATGGATCTGGGACATCATCCAATCAGTAGGCATGGATCTGGGACATCATCCAATCAGTAGGCATGGATCTGGGACATCATCCAATCAGTAGGCATGGATCTGTGACATCATCCAATCAGTAGGCATGGATATGGGACATCATCCAATCAGTAAGCATGGATCTGGGACATCATCCAATCAGTAGGCATGGATCTGGGACATCATCCAATCAGTAGGCATGGATATGGGACATCATCCAATCAGTAGGCATGGATTTGGGACATCATCCAATCAGTAGGCATGGATCTGGGACATCATCCAATCAGTAGGCATGGATCTGGGACATCATCCAATCAGTAGGCATAGATCTGGGACATCATCCAATCAGTAGGCATGGATCTGGGACATCATCCAATCAGTAGGCATGGATCTGGGACATCATCCAATCAGTAGGCATGGATCTGGGACATGTGTATGATTAGCTTTATACTTCAAAGAGGCCTGAAAATAGGTGTTTTCTAAGCAAACACATTAGCATGGCTGTATTGTGTGGTGGTCCACCTGCCTATAAGCATAGGTGTACCGTACACTGTGCCTATATGAGCTCTCATTGTGTGGTGGTCCACCTGCCTATAAGCATTGGTGTACCGTACACTGTGCCTATATGAGCTCTCATTGTGCCATTCAGGTTATTATTGCCTTGAGGCTGATGTTCAACACCTGCCTTTTAACTGGATATGAAATGCATAGGAACATCTTTATCTATGGATGATGTATTCAATCCTGTATTCTAAAAATATCATACAGTCTGCTTGTAAACCCAGTAAAATGTTTAGTCACTCACATGGAAGCTCAACCCGTATTGCCCTGGGCCTTGCATGAGATAAAGCAAATGGTTTTAGTGATAAAATGATTTGGTAAAAAGCATACTTTGTCTCAGAAATGCAAATGCAGACATGAGTTATGTTGAGGTCACTGCTACCTGCCATTGTGCATAGAGAAACAGGTAATGGCCTAACCTCAAAAATCCTAAACAAGATCAATTCATTTTACTGTTGGGGCAGAGTGCCCATACAGACATTTATTGAATAAAAGCTCAATACATAGAAACAAAGATAAAGTAAAGAAGAAACCCGATGCCAGAAATGTTTTGATAGCTTAGAGTCCACTGGCTGTGTCTGTTGTCTGTTTCGATGCAGACAACTTCAAATGAAGAATACCGTCAGTGTGCTTAATCAATGCAGTAGAACACAACATTAAATTCAATGTGTGTGTGTGTGTGTGACAGGTTTCTGCAGTACAGTGGTTAATCAATTCCTTATTCCTGAACCTAACCTCTGATTTGGAACAATGGTCCTTACCTGAGGAGAATCCTGATAGGTTGATGTTCATCCTCCAGGAGTCACAATGAACAACCAGGGTTGACATTGTCCTGTCAGGGCTGAGGGACGTCCTAAAATGTACACAGGAAGGGATATTTATAACTTTATGAATACCTCTATTTTAAAGGGATCGTTCATTCAAATCACAAATGACATGTTTGTTTCCTTACCTTATATCAGTCTAATGTTGTAGTCCAGGACAGAGGGCAATCCCCTCATTGGGTTTCATTAACTCATTGACATGTTTGTTTCCTTACCTTATATCAGTCTAATGTTGTAGTCCAGGACAGAGGGCAATCCCCTCATTGGGTTTCATTAACTCATTGGGTTTCACCTGATAAGAATCAAATCGTGACGTATCATGGAGAAAAATGTAAATCTAATGAAAAACATGAGCTGGCGCAGACCCAGAGAAAATCATTTTATGTAGAGGTGCTGACTAACAGTGAATAAACTAGAAAAATCTACAGTGCCTTGCGAAAGTATTCACCCCCTTGGCATTTTTCATATTTTGTTGCCTTACAACCTGGAATTAAAATATATTTTTGGGGGTTTGTACCATTTGATTTACACAACATGCCTACCACTTTGATGAATATTATTTATTGTGAAACAAACAAGAAATGAGACAAAAAAACAGAAAACTTGAGTGTGCATCGAGCCACTGGGATTTTTTGGGGGCCATTCTTCAAGGCAAACTGCTCCAGCTCCTTCAAGCTGGATGGGTTACTGCTGGTGTACAGCAATCTTTAAGTCATACCACAGATTCTCAATTGGGTTGAGGTCTGTGCTTTGACTAGGCCATTCCAAGACATTTAAATGTTTCCCCTTAAACCACTCAAGTGTTGCATTAGCAGTATGCTTAGGGTTATTGTCCTGCTGGAAGGTGAACCTCCGTCCCAGTCTCAAATCTCTGGAAGACCAACGGGTTTCCCTCAAGAATTTCCCGGGATTTAGCGCCATCCATCATTCCTTCAATTCTGAACAGTTTCCCAGTCCCTGCCGATTAAACACATCCCCACAGCATGATGCTGCCACCACCATGCTTCACTTTGGGGATTGTATTCTCGGGGTGACGAGAGGTGTTGGGCTTATACCAGACATAGCGTTTTCCTTGATGGCCAAAAAGCTCAGTTTTAGTCTCCTCTGACCAGAGTACCTTCTTTCATATGTTTGGGGAGTCTACCACATGCCTTTTGGTGAACACCATGTGTTTGCAATTTTTTTTCTTTAAGCAATGGTGTTTTAATGGCCATTCTTCCGTAAAGCCCAGCTCTGTGGAGTGTATGGCTTAAAGTGGGCCTATGAACAAATACTCCAATCTCCGCTGTGGAGCTTTGCAGCTCCTTCAGGGTTATCTTTGGTCTCTTTGTTGCGTCTCTGATTAATGCCCTCCTTGCCTGGTCCGTGAGTTTTGGTGGTCAGCCCTCTCTTGGCAGGTTTGTTGTGGTGGCGTATTCTTTCCATTTTTTATAATGGACTTAATGGTGCTCTATGGGATGTTAAAAGTTTCTGATATTTTTTTTATAACCCAACCCTGATCTGTACTTCTCCACAACTTTGTCCCTGACCTGTTTGGCACACTCCTTGCTCTTCATGGTGTCACTTGCTTGGTGGTGCCTCTTGCTTAGTGGTGTTGCAGACTCAGAACAGGTGTATATATACTGAGATCATGTGACAGATCATGTGCCACTTAGATTGCACACAGGTGGACTTAATTTATCTAATTATGTGACTTCTGAAGGTAATTGGTTGCACCAGATCTTATCTAGGGGCTTCATAGCATAGGGGGTGAATACATATGCATTTCATTTCACTTCACCAATGTTGACTATTTTGTGTATGTCCATTACATGAAATCCAAATAAAAATCAATTTAAATTACAGGTTGTAATGCAACAAAATAGGAAAAACGCCAAGCGGGGTGAATACTTTTGCAAGGCACTGTAATGGGTAAATCACCAACGTTTCGGCGTCACTGTGCCTTCTTCAGGGTGACAATTTAAATCTAACACAGAAAATGTCTGTGGGAAAATGTCTGTCTATCACTTACAGCTTTGAATCAAATCAGTGCTCTAACGTTGTAACCTCATCTAGCATTTGACCCCTAGTGTAGCTAGCAACCGACACTCATTTAGTTTAATGTGTCAGAAGTCATTATCAGATCTTGTATCTCTCCATCATGATCGTTTTCCCACGGAGCACTGGGGGTGGCTGATCTCTATAGAAACTGTTGGAACGATGTTCAAGATGGCTTTCAGTTAGGTAAGATGATACAAAGAGCAAAGCACTGCGTGACTGACATTAAAAACAACATGTGTCTCTGTGCTGTTCATCTGTCTTCCCAAGAACTAATGGTACTGAGCCGGAATGGACCGCATTAGGCAGCTTGGACAAGACACTAATAATAACACAGGTGAAAAACCCTGTCAATAAACCGATACGACTGCTAAAAGATTGGAAGTAATTTAGGCAGAGCGTGTTGTGAATCACTGATTGTATGACTCACTCTTAACTCTCATTGAACCTGATTCTGAATGAAACGGTCTCCAAAAGGGTTCATATTTGATTTGACAGTTAGCAGTTACATTCACCTCAATGAACTGTACATGTTTTGTCTGGGTTAGACATCCTATGACAATTAACAACGTTTTGTTTTCCTGGAACTTTCCAGCTGGGATGCAGCTATGCAGCAGTGTCCAACTTCAACAAGCTCATCAAATATGAAATGTATGAAGAAAAGTGGGCTGTGCATTATTCAAGAGGGCCACCACATGCCGCCTCCAATTTCCAGTCTATTTCACTTGTCCTCTCCATTTTGACTGCTTGTTTACCAATTCCATTCAGGTCTATACTCTTAGAAAAGAGGGTTCCAAAATGGCTATTTGGCTGTCTCCATATTAAAGAACCCTTTTTGGTTCCAGGTAGAACTCTTTTGGGTCCCATGTAGAACCCTATGTGAAAAGTGTTTTACATGAAATCGAGAAGGGTTCTACCTGGAACCAAAAAGGGTTCTTCAACAGTCTCTCCTATGGGGAGAGACAAATAACCATTTTAGGTTCTAGATAGCCGACACTCACAGGAAGAAAGGTGCTAATGTTATACGGGTGAATGAGGACCCAAAAGCGACTTGGCGAAAACAGAGTTTTTAATCCAGTAAGAAACTTTACAAAACAAAAAGCATAATACTACTCGTAAAGACGAGAACAGACTGGAGACTTGATCGAGAACTGCAGGTTGCCTCGGGAAGGCACTTGAACCTAGCAGACTCAGACACCTGCTCACCACGCAGCATCTGAGGGAAACACGACACGACAGGGCAAAACATAGACACAGCACGGTGAATTATAGATGAGGATCCGACGGGGCAGGAACGGAAAACAAGGAGAGAAATAGGGACTCTAATCAGGGAAAAGGATCGGGAACAGGTGTGGGAAGACTAAATGATTGATTAGGGGAATAGGAACAGCTGGGAGCAGGAACGGAACGACAGAGAGAAGAGAGAGCGAGAGAGTGAGAGAGGGAGGGGGAGAGAGAGGGATAGAAAGAGGGAAAGAACCTAACAAGACCAGCAGAGGGAAACGAACAGAAGGGGAAGCACAGGGACAAGACATGACAATCAACGACAAAACACGACAGTACCCCCCCCACTCACCGAGCGCCTCCTGGCGCACTCGAGGAGGAACCCTGGCGGCAACGGAGGAAATCATCAATAAGCGAACGGTCCAGCACGTCCCGAGACGGAACCCAACTCCTCTCCTCAGGACCGTAACCCTCCCAATCCACTAAGTATTGGTGACCCCGTCCCCGAGAACGCATGTCCATGATCTTACGTACCTTGTAAATAGGTGCGCTCTCGACAAGGACGGGAGGGGGGGGGAGGGAAGACGAACGGGGGTGCGAAGAAAGGGCTTGACACAGGAGACATGGAAGACAGGATGGACGCGACGAAGATGTCGCGGAAGAAGCAGTCGCACAGCGACAGGATTGACGACCTGGGAGACACGGAACGGACCAATGAACCGCGGAGTCAACTTACGAGAAGCTGTCGTAAGAGGAAGGTTGCGAGTGGAAAGCCACACTCTCTGGCTGCAACAATACCTTGGACTCTTAATCCTGCGTTTATTGGCGGCTCTCACAGTCTGTGCCCTGTAGCGGCAAAGTGCAGACCTCACCCTCCTCCAGGTGCGCTCACAACGTTGGACAAACGCTTGAGCGGAGGGAACGCTGGACTCGGCAAGCTGGGATGAGAACAGAGGAGGCTGGTAACCCAGACTACTCTGAAACGGAGATAACCCGGTAGCAGACGAAGGAAGCGAGTTGTGAGCGTATTCTGCCCAGGGGAGCTGTTCTGCCCAAGACGCAGGGTTTCTGAAAGAAAGGCTGCGTAGTATGCGACCAATCGTCTGATTGGCCCTCTCTGCTTGACCGTTAGACTGGGGATGAAACCCGGAAGAGAGACTGACGGACGCACCAATCAAACGACAGAACTCCCTCCAAAACTGTGACGTGAATTGCGGGCCTCTGTCTGAAACGGCGTCTAACGGGAGGCCATGAATTCTGAACACATTCTCGATAATGATTTGTGCCGTCTCCTTAGCGGAAGGAAGTTTAGCGAGGGGAATGAAATGTGCCGCCTTAGAGAACCTATCGACAACCGTAAGAATCACAGTCTTCCCCGCAGACAAAGGCAGACCGGTAATGAAGTCTAGGGCGATGTGAGACCATGGTCGAGAAGGAATGGGGAGCGGTCTGAGACGACCGGCAGGAGGAGAGTTACCCGACTTAGTCTGCGCGCAGTCCGAACAAGCAGCCACGAAACGGCGCGTGTCACGCTCCTGAGTCGGCCACCAAAAGCGCTGGCGAATAGACGCAAGAGTGCCTCGAACACCGGGATGACCAGCTAACTTGGCAGAGTGAGCCCACTGAAGAACAGCCAGACGAGTGGAAACAGGAACGAAAAGGAGGTTACTAGGACAAGCGCGCGGCGACGCAGTGTGTGTGAGTGCTTGCTTAACCTGTCTTTCAATTCCCCAGACTGTCAACCCGACAACACGCCCATAAGGAAGAATCCCCTCGGGACCAGTAGAAGCCACAGAAGAACTAAACAGACGGGATAAGGCATCAGGCTTGGTGTTCTTGCTACCCGGACGGTAAGAAATCACAAACTCGAAACGAGCGAAAAACAACGCCCAACGAGCTTGACGGGCATTAAGTCGTTTGGCAGAACGGATGTACTCAAGGTTCTTATGGTCTGTCCAAACGACAAAAGGAACGGTCGCCCCCTCCAACCACTGTCGCCATTCGCCTAGGGCTAAGCGGATGGCGAGCAGTTCACGGTTACCCACATCATAGTTGCGCTCAGATGGCGACAGGCGATGAGAAAAATAGAAAGCGCAAGGATGAACCTTATCGTCAGACTGGAAGCGCTGGGATAGAATGGCTCCCACGCCTACCTCTGAAGCGTCAACCTCGACAATGAATTGTCTAGTGACGTCAGGAGTAACGAGGATAGGAGCGGACGTAAAACGTTCTTTTAGAAGATCAAAAGCTCCCTGGGCGGAACCGGACCACTTAAAACACGTCTTGACAGAAGTAAGAGCTGTGAGAGGGGCAGCAACTTGACCGAAATTACGAATGAAACGCCGATAGAAATTAGCGAAACCTAAAAAGCGCTGCAACTCGACACGTGACCTTGGAACGGGCCAATCACTGACAGCTTGGACCTTAGCGGAATCCATCTGAATGCCTTCAGCGGAAATAACGGAACCGAGAAAAGTAACGGAGGAGACATGAAATGAGCACTTCTCAGCCTTTACGTAGAGACAATTCTCTAAAAGGCGCTGTAGAACACGTCGAACGTGCTGAACATGAATCTCGAGTGACGGTGAAAAAATCAGGATATCGTCAAGATAGACAAAAACAAAGATGTTCAGCATGTCTCTCAGAACATCATTAACTAATGCCTGAAAAACAGCTGGCGCATTGGCGAGACCAAACGGCAGAACCCGGTACTCAAAATGCCCTAACGGAGTGTTAAACGCCGTTTTCCACTCGTCCCCCCTCTCTGATGCGCACGAGATGGTAAGCGTTACGAAGGTCCAACTTAGTAAAGCACCTGGCTCCCTGCAGAATCTCGAAGGCTGATGACATAAGGGGAAGCGGATAACGATTCTTAACCGTTATGTCATTCAGCCCTCGATAATCCACGCAGGGGCGCAGAGTACCGTCCTTCTTCTTAACAAAAAGAACCCCGCCCCGGCCGGAGAGGAAGAAGGCACTATGGTACCGGCGTCAAGAGACACAGATAAATAATCCTCGAGAGCCTTACGTTCGGGAGCCGACAGAGAGTATAGTCTACCCCGAGGAGGAGTGGTCCCCGGAAGGAGATCAATACTACAATCATACGACCGGTGAGGAGGAAGAGAGTTGGCTCGGGACCGACTGAAGACCGTGCGCAGATCATGATATTCCTCCGGCACTCCTGTCAAATCGCCAGGTTCCTCCTGAGAAGTGGGGACAGAAGAAATGGGAGGGATGGCAGACATTAAGCACTTCACATGACAAGATACGTTCCAGGATAGGATAGAATTACAAGACCAATTAATAGAAGGATTATGACATACTAGCCAGGGATGACCCAAAACAACTGGTGTAAAAGGTGAACGAAAAATCAAAAAAGAAATAGTCTCACTGTGGTTACCAGATACTGTGAGAGTTAAAGGTAGTGTCTCAAATCTGATACTGGGAAGATGACTACCATCTAAGGCAAACATGGGCGTAGGCTTGTCTAACTGTCTGAAAGGAATGTTATGTTTCCGAACCCATGCTTCGTCCATGAAACAACCCTCAGCCCCAGAGTCAATCAAGGCACTGCATGTAGCACCCGAACCGGTCCAGCGTAGATGGACCGACATAGTAGTACAGGATCTAGATGAAGAGACCTGAGTAGTAGCGCTCACCAGTAGCCCTCCGCTTACTGATGGGCTCTGGCCTCTTACTGGACATGAATTAACAAAATGTCCATCAAATCCGCAATAGAGGCACAGGCGGTTGGTGATCCTCCGTTCCCTCTCCTTAGTCGAGATGCGAATCCCTCCCAGCTGCATGGGCTCAGTCTCAGAGCCAGAAACACCGTTGATGCGAGCTCTCTTCCACGAGCCTGGTGACGAAGATCTACCCGTCGTTCTATGCGGATGGCGAGAGCAATCAAAGAGTCCACACTGGAAGGAACCTCCCGAGAGAGAATCTCATCTTTGACCACTGTGTGGAGTCCCTCCAGAAAACGAGCGAGCAGCGCCGGCTCGTTCCAGTCACTAGAGGCAGCAAGAGTACGAAACTCTATAGAGTAATCCGTTATGGATCGATCACCTTGGCATAGGGAAGCCAGGGCCCTAGAAGCCTCCCCACCAAAAACTGAACGGTCAAAAACCCGAATCATCTCCTCTTTAAAGTTCTGGTAATTGTTAGAACAATCAGCCCTTGCCTCCCAGATAGCTGTGCCCCACTCTCGGGCCCGGCCAGTAAGGAGTGAAATGACGTAAGCAACCCGAGCTCTCTCACTAGAGTATGTGTTGGGTTGGAGAGAGAACACAATATCACACTGGGTGAGAAAGGAGCGGCACTCCGTGGGCTGCCCGGAGTAGCAAGGTGGGTTATTAACCCTAGGTTCCGGAGGCTCGGCAGGCCAGGAAGTAACAGGTGGCACGAGACGAAGACTCTGGAACTGTCCAGAGAGGTCGGAAACCTGAGCGGCCAGGTTCTCCACGGCATGGCGAGCAGCAGACAATTCCTGCTCGTGTCTGCCGAGCATGGCTCCTTGGATCTTGACGGCAGTGTTACGAGCCTCTGTAGTCGCTGGGTCCATTCCTTGGTCGGATCCTTCTGTTATACGGGTGAATGAGGACCCAAAAGCGACTTGGCGAAAACAGAGTTTTTAATCCAGTAAGAAACTTTACAAAACAAAAAGCATAATACTACTCGTAAAGACGAGAACAGACTGGAGACTTGATCGAGAACTGCAGGTTGCCTCGGGAAGGCACTTGAACCTAGCAGACTCAGACACCTGCTCACCACGCAGCATCTGAGGGAAACACGACACGACAGGGCAAAACATAGACACAGCACGGTGAATTATAGATGAGGATCCGACGGGGCAGGAACGGAAAACAAGGAGAGAAATAGGGACTCTAATCAGGGAAAAGGATCGGGAACAGGTGTGGAAAGACTAAATGATTGATTAGGGGAATAGGAACAGCTGGGAGCAGGAACGGAACGACAGAGAGAAGAGAGAGCGAGAGAGTGAGAGAGGGAGGGGGAGAGAGAGGGATAGAAAGAGGGAAAGAACCTAACAAGACCAGCAGAGGGAAACGAACAGAAGGGGAAGCACAGGGACAAGACATGACAATCAACGACAAAACACGACAGCTAAAACATAAATGGTATAGTAAAGTCAATTACAATACGAATAAAAACGAATGCAATTTGATTTAATGAGCATAATTACTTATGTGAAAAGTGTAAGTTAATAGAATTTCTCGAGGAGATAATGTAAAAGAGGAGAGCTGACATTTTAGTGTCCTCTTAGCAGCATGGAGGATATGACCGGAATGATTAACTGTAATTTAGCAGGAGTGATCTCAGACATATATCAATCTGAATTATCACACAACTGAAGGCAATATACAACTTCTCTGATAGAAAATGCCTGTGTGGCATCTATATTACTCAAACATTTATTCTAGTGTCCAAAAAGGGAGTGTAAATAGTATAATTTTAGTTATAAAGTCAGTCTCGTTCAAAACTGAGTTGTGTAAGTGAGTTCGTCATGACTTGAGGGTTGGGTTTTTGATTTCGACAATGCTCACTTGATTACTAGTATAGGATACACAGTTGCGATCTATCCAATCTTACGCAGAACACACAGACAGTGAGATAAACCCACCCAACACAGCAGCGGATCAAGCTGTTTTTTTTACACAAGACAACATACCACACATGGTTTAACTTGAGAAATAGTGCACCAAACACCTTAGCTACTGTACATATACAACTAAAACCTCCTCAGCAAAAACTTCAAAAGTAATTACAGATTTATTGTGTTATCTTAAATTCATTCTGACTACTTTGAGGAAGTGACACTGGCTTTGTTCCTGTGGTGTCTCATGGGGGACACACATCAATAACTGCCACATCAAACCACAACCCCAAAGACTGAAATCAAATGTTTCTTAATGAGCAAGAGAGAAACATGCGGAGTCGGTACATTCAGTCCAATGATGTTTCCTGTATAATCCCTGATTTGCTGATGCTATATATTAGCCAATGAGAGGCTTTGAAACCACCAGCCATATTAGAACTCGATAAGCAGTCCTCTATAAGAGTTAATGGAATTCTACAGTATTTCAGTTAAATGTTTCAAGAACAAAATGACATGTATTTAAGTATTGTTTTGTTGTAGTGGGGGACATTTAAAAAAAAATGTTTAGCTCCCATAATTTAATTCAAAAGCATGTTTTAAAGCTTCTGTAAATAGAATAAACGTGTCAAAAACAAATGTAGACATTAATAAATGCATCTTTATAGATTCCAATATTTTTTTAGAATGGTGGCAGAGTGCCAAGATGGAGGCAGGTGGCTTCAAATAGGCCTAGCGATTCTCTAGAAACAGGCACTTCCATACAGCTACGACCGGAAGTTACTTTGCGTAGGAGATTAGGAAAACATTTTCGCTGACTCTAACCCTTTTCCTAACCTTAACCTAATTCTCCTCACCTGCTATGGTCATAGCTGTATGGAAGTGGCATGTTTTTAAAGGGATACTACAACATTTTTCAACATCATATGAATCTCCAGCACCACCCCAACATCAACATATGTTAAAATGGCATGTTTCTAGGATTTGTAGTAAACAAAATAGAGGAAGATAAGTGTTTCCAATGACATCATCGGTGTGAATCATGTAATTTTGACCAGTTGTGAGAAGGCATGGCCTACTAATTGCCTACTAATTGGTTGATGATATCATTGGAAACATATCTTTATTAGTACAAACAATAGAAACGCGCCATTTTCACATATGTTGATGTTGAAGTGGTGCTGGAGAGGGCCTTAGGCCATAAATTTAGATAGACATCGCCTCATTGTATCTGTCCCATTATGGCGTCTGTGAGAGCATGGGCAGCACCATTGAGGCCCCTCCATTTTGAAGTATTCAATTTTCTTCTTCTAGTACCTCTATTTTTTATTTTTTATTTTACCTTTATTTAACTAGGCAAATCAGTTAAGGTCCTTCTGTAGCTCAGTTGGTAGAGCATGGCGCTTGTAATGCCAGGGTAGTGGGTTCGATCCCCGGGACCACCCATACGTAGAATGTATGCACACATGACTGTAAGTCGCTTTGGATAAAAGCGTCTGCTAAATGGCATATATTATTATTATTAACAAATTCTTATTTTCAATGACGGCCTAGGAACAGTGGGTTAACTGCCTGTTCAGGGGCAGAACGACAGATTTGTACCTTGTCAGCTCGGGGGTTTGAACCTTCTGGTTACTAGTCCAACGCTCTAACCACTAGGCTACCCTGCCGCCCTATGAGTTTGCAAACAAACTGAAAGGGTGCACACTGTCACATAGAGTGTGTTTTGAACAGTTATAAAGCCAAGGTTAGCGATTCCCTGCCATCTACAGATTCACTGCCATCAACAGATTCACTGCCATCTACAGATTCACTGCCATCAACAGATTCACTGCCATCTACAGATTCACTGCCATCAACAGATTCACTGTCATCTACAGATTCACTGTCATCTACAGATTCACTGCCATCTACAGATTCACTGCCATTACAGATTCACTGTCATCTACAGATTCACTGTCATCTACAGATTCACTGCCATCTACAGATTCACTGCCATTACAGATTCACTGTCATCTAGTTATGGATTGTTTCCTCACAAGTATAATTTATTTACTGTTCCTTCCTGGTGAACAGGGTGGAATGATATGATTCTTCCTCAACCCATAGGAAGTCCCACCCAGTTGACTACTTCAAAATGGTGTAAGTCCTCAATGGCGCTGCCCATACTACAACAGGCTTTTGAGTCCTATATCAATCTCTGTGGTCTGGGCCTACTGCTTGCCTCCATTTTTTCCCAAACAAATTGACTAAATTTTTGTTACAAAGTACAAACATGTACAGTATATCTTTTGTTTCCCTAGTTCTAATTGTAAACGACCTAAACTGTTGTTATGGAAGATTTAACACTGTCGATTTTGAAGCCGGATGTAAACAAATATGTGAGAGCATCCCCAAATCCTCTCTTGTCCAGATAACAGAGAACGAGGTGGCCTCATGCTTGTCAAATGTTTAGCCACACAAAGCACCAGGCCCAGAGGGACTACAAGGCAAAGTACTGAAGTTCTGCTCCGACCAGCTCAAGGGAGTCTTCACATGACTGTTCACCTCCTGCTGAGCACCTGTACATTGCCAAACTCCTGGAAGGTGTCGACCATAAGAAGCAGTGGTGTAAAGAACTTAAGTAAAAAATACTTTAAAGTACAATTTAAGTAGTTTTTTGGGTATCTGAAATTGACTTTACTATTTACATCAGATGTGGACTGCTATTGTCAACAGACCAATAACCGTCAAGAATGGTGCTGGTCAAGTGCCCTCCACATCAATGTGAAAAAGACAAAGGATCTGATCACCAATTGAAACAACTTACCAGTGTCCCAATCACGCTCTCTGAACGACCAACCAGTGGAGGTGGTTGAGTGTTTCGAAAACCTAGGGACATAAATTGCTAACAACCTGAGTTTTACAGAGAATTCAGACTGTATTTCTTTTTAAAGCAAGCCAGTACCTGTTTTTAATTAGGAAAATGAAGGGGTTTGGGGTCAGCCAGGATGTTCTGGAGAGGGTGTACAGCAGCTTGGTGGAGAGCATCCTCATGTTCAATATGACAGTCTGGTATGGTAATCTGAGCGTGAGGAGCAAAACCAAGCTGACAAGAATAGTAAACACAGCCAGCAAAGTAATTGGTCGACCACAGGCACATTTGAGCAGTCTGTTCCACAGGACAAACAAAAAGAAGGCACTGGTTGTCGTTGGCGACCTCTCCCTCTCCCATCCTTTACACCCTCAGGTTGAGAAGCTTCAGAATGCCCATGGCCAAGAAGAATGTGGTCAAACAGGAATGTGTTCCTTGTGCTGTTGGACTACTAAATGCCAAGTAAATTGTATCTGTACATGTACTGATCTATCTAGTGCAGTTGGGACAGTGATCGGTTGTGAGTGAATGTATTAATGTCCTCTATGTTGTTAGTGTGAGATTGTCTGTGTATGTGATCCTTTTAATGGAAGGTGATTCCAAAGAAACATGTCCATCCTGGATGGACAATACATTTTTATTCTATTCTATGTGCATCTTATTAACTATGTTATCCCTAGTCCTAATTCAAACATGTATATATTATTAACTATGTTTTCCCTAGTCCTAATTCAAACATGTATATCTCATTAACTATGTTATCCCTAGTCCTAATTCAAACATGTATATATTATTAACTATGCTATCCCTAGTCCTAATTCAAACATGTATATCTCATTAACTAAGTTATCCCTAGTCCTAATTCAAACATGTATATCTCATTAACTAAGTTATGCCTAGTCCTAATTCAAACATGTATATCTCATTAACTAAGTTATCCCTAGTCCTAATTCAAACATGTATATCTCATTAACTAAGTTATCCCTAGTCCTAATTCAAACATGTATATCTCATTAACTAAGTTATCACTAGTCCTAATTCAAACATTGTGTATTATAACATGTAAAACAACAGACGATAGAGTCTGTTAATCATGTAGCAACTTTTGAAATATTTCGCTATGTTTAAATGACAACCTGTTCTACTCGTGCAACGGTAAATTCATGGCTTTACCCACAGGTTTCACACCTTTTCTTATTTGCAGTCTAAATAAATACCACTTATTTTTGCACCTGATCTACTGGCTTGGGCTCCACACCAACTAAATATTTTTTATTTAACCTTTATAGGCAAGTCAGTTAACACATTCTTATTTACAATGACGGCCTACACCGTCCAAACCCGGACGACACTGGGCCAATTTAGACTCACAATGACGGCCTACACCGTCCAAACCCGGACGACGCTGGGCCAATTGAGACTCACAATGACGGCCTACACCGTCCAAACCCGGACGACACTGGGCCAATTGTGACTCACAATGATGGCCTACACCGTCCAAACCCGGACGACGCTGGGCCAATTGAGACTCACAATGACGGCCTACACAGTCCATAACCCGGACGACACTGGGCCAATTGTGACTCACAATGACGGCCTACACCGTCCAAACCCGGACGACGCTGGGCCAATTGAGACTCACAATGACGGCCTACACCGTCCAAACCCGGACGACGCTGGGCCAATTGTGACTCACAATGACGGCCTACACCGTCCAAACCCGGACGACGCTGGGCCAATTGTGACTCACAATGACGGCCTACACCGTCCAAACCCGGACGACGCTGGGCCAATTGAGACTCACAATGACGGCCTACACCGTCCAAACCCGGACGACGCTGGGCCAATTGTGACTCACAATGACGGCCTACACCGTCCAAACCCGGACGACGCTGGGCCAATTGTGACTCACAATGACGGCCTACACCGTCCAAACCCGGACGACGCTGGGCCAATTGTGACTCACAATGACGGCCTACACCGTCCAAACCCGGACGACGCTGGGCCAATTGAGACTCACAATGACGGCCTACACCGTCCAAACCCGGACGACGCTGGGCCAATTGTGACTCACAATGACGGCCTACACCGTCCAAACCCGGACGACGCTGGGCCAATTGAGACTCACAATGACGGCCTACACAGTCCATAACCCGGACGACTCTGGGCCAATTGAGACTCACAATGACGGCCTACACCGTCCAAACCCGGACGACGCTGGGCCAATTGAGACTCACAATGACGGCCTACACCGTCCAAACCCGGACGACGCTGGGCCAATTGTGCACCGCCCTATGAGACTCACAATCACGGCCGATTGTGATACAGCCCGGATTTGAAACAGGGTGTCTGTAGTGACCTCTCTAGCACTGAGATGCAGTGCCTTAGAACGCTGCACCACTTGGGAGCCCCAGGCTACTGGGTTCACTATCTTACCAGACTCTAAATGACCAGATCATTCATTACCAGAGTGAAAATTCAAATGTAGCTACACTGGAGCTTTGGACTAAACCAATTTAACACCCAATAGAAGTTTTTAATATTTAGTAATGGAATATCAGTGATTAAGAGGTCAGGATTTAAATGAGTGTAACTCAGCTAAAACTTGACAGATAAACTCTCTCGCCAAGACAGATTCATTTCCTTGATCGTTTTCAGTCCCAAATGAATGCTACGTTCCAGCCCAGAACGCAGGGACACCATGAAGGGCAAGATATCCTTCAACAACATGAACATTCTAATCTGAAATGACTGGAGGGTCTCATTAAATTACCATGGTTTATGTCCCAATTGGCAGTGCACTAGCCTGTACTTTTGCCCTACAGCCCTGGTCAAAGGTACTGCGTTTATTGGGAATAGGGTGACATATGGGATGGGCACCACAAAACTGCAACACTCATTGCACTCATACTTTGCAAAATAGATAAGTGTTGTTTTTTTTTTCCTGTCTGGGCTTGGGAGGAAACATCCAAAAGACTAATTCAACAACCTCATTTAAAGAAGGCCAACTCAACAGTAGGTCTACTCTACCACATGATCATTGTAGTGTATCTATCTATCTGTCTGATGTGGTCTGTCTCTCTGTTTGGTAACTTTGTGTCCACTGCATCGCCCCTTCCGTGATGTCAATAGAAGCACATGGTCCGTGTTTGTTGCAGGAAGTGAAGATGGCGGACCAGTCGTTGCTATCAGAGTCTGCTCTCGGGTGGTCTATATTCGCCCTTGTATTTTTGGTAAGCACACTTAAGTCGCTACAGAAACTCGAATTATTACTCTGTGTATGTAGTGGAGGACTTTCCTTTGGCCACAGTTGTCTTTGTCACGTTCAGTTCGCTACAGCTTTACGTAGCTAGCAATCTAGCTAGCTAGCGTTAGCTAGTTTGACAGCTGTCATGGCTTAGTTAGCTAACGTTGTAGCTAACTCAGAGTTGAACTAACCTGCCTCTAATAGCCTCGCTAATACCATATCAATAGCTAACTGTTGTAGCTAATTAATTTGTTTACAGTGTTATAGTGAATCATTGTGGTTGTCATGGTCGTATCTATCAGTTTTACCAAGCAATGCTAGCTAGTTTACAGTAGTTTGCAATGAAGTTAGCTAGTTGCTAACATGTTGCTTTTGGATCATGCCTGCTTCTAAGTTAAATGTCAAAGTTTAACTTAAAGTAGACTTCTCCTGCCTTATTTGTAAAGAATAACTAACTACATGCTAACTACATAACTAACAACATGCATTATCAATTGTTAGTTAGCTAACTAGTTACCCTACACAATGTCACATGACTGCAGACAGCTACATTTACAGAGGCGCTGCTGAGCCTGCCTGCTTCAGTAATTTCCGTTTTCATATCAATCAGGAAGGCTTTGTACCTAGCTAGTGATTATAATAGCCAATATAGCTTAGAGAAATGTGTTTTTGCTTTCTTTTAGCTAACAAGCTGAAACACCAGATTGGTCTCTGAATTGCTCCCCCTCTCTATTTATTATGCAACGCAATCCTCTCAATGGGTCTTAGTTTAGATGCAAAGCTTGTGTCATTACCTGGCAAAACACGCAGGCGTGGGCTAGTGTTAATTGATCCGGTCTCTGGATGGCATTCCTTCAGGATCTGAGCAGCCAATGGGCTTTAGCAGTGTCCTCACAGTTTAGGACTAGGCACCGTGTGTGCCTGGAATATAACCTTGTGATTCTGGAGCTCCAGCACCATGTGTGTCCCAAATAACACCCTGTTCCCCATGTGTCTGTGTGTCCCAAATAACACCCTGTTCCCCATGTGTCTGTATGTCCCAAATAACAACCTGTTCCCCATGTGTCTGTGTGTCCCAAATAACACCCTGTTCCCCATGTGTCTGTGTGTCCCAAATAACAACCTGTTCCCCATGTGTCTGTGTGTCCCAAATAACACCCTGTTCCCCATGTGTCTGTGTGTCCCAAATAACAACCTGTTCCCCATGTGTCTGTGTGTCCCAAATAACACCCTGTTCCCCTTGTGTTGTGTGTCCCAAATAACACCCTGTTCTATATGTAGTGGATTATTTTTGACTAGGGCCCATAGTGCACTGCGTTTGACCAGAGCCCAATGGGGAATAGGGTGCCATTTGGGATGCAAGCCTGTGACTGTGCTGCTCTTTCTAGCGAGTTGACAAGCCATCATCACACAACAACAACCCCATCTCTGCTGTCCCTATTTAATTTTACATTGAAAAGGATTGGATAATCAAATCCCATCTATCAGTGGATGGGTCTTCATTGAAATAAAAAAGAGCTTTATTATGTCACTCTGTGACATCTGCTAATGTAAAAAGGGATTTCTAAATGGATTTGATTTGATAATGGCCTGCGTGAATAGGGTTGATTCGAGTTGCAATTAAAACAAGTTTTCAACAACACTTTTGCAAAGTAATTCATTTGTAGTGGTGAGATTTCATTTGTGAATATCGTAAATCGAAAACATCTGAGTCTCACTGTTGGCTGCATTGGTGTCAGAAGTGCGATATCATAATGAGCCTACTTAGCTAAGAGTCATTACAATAACAATGAACTGTAATGTTCTGACAGCTGATGAGGCCCAATAACTTTAGGATATTTTACGTGATAACTCTAACCATTGTTTTTCCATCCACAGGTGATCCTGTCCTTCTGTTGGGTCTACATCAGGAAGTACCAGAGCCGCCAAGAGAGTGAGGTCATCTCAACCATCACTGCAATATGCGCATTGGCCATTGCACTGATAACCTCTGCACTTCTTCCAGTGGATATATTCCTAGTGTCTTACATGAAGCACCCCAACGGTACTTACAAGGTATGTATTCAGCTGCTTCATAAGGCCTGAGACTTAGGCCTATGTCATTTAAGACCATTTGAGTTCAATGATATAGCAGCTTATAATAGTAGCTCATGTTGTTGTCCATTTGAAACATAACAAGCCATTAGACCTACTCCTGGGCTAAAAAGCATGCTTGATGGATAATCTTTAGTCTGGGAAACCAGTCCTTAGTTTTCAACTCATTGTCAGAGACCAAGGAATGTGTCTGCAAAGAGGTGATATTTGATGATTTACGCTAGTCAAGTATCCTTGATGATTCAAGCATGACATGCTTGTGAATGATACTAGCCTGGTAGACAGTCTGTTTCTGCTCTCCTGACAACTCCTAATGGAACTGTCATGCCAAACATGTTTAGCTTGACAATGGAGTCGGCAAAAGCATGAACAGATCAGGGGGCTACTCTACCTTAAAGATGATGGTAATGACTGTAATAACTGACAGTACCAGGGGTCTACTCTACCTTAAAGATGATGGTAATGACTGTAATAACTGACTGTACCAGGGGTCTACTCTACCTTAAAGATGATGGTAATGACTGTAATAACTGACAGTACCAGGGGTCTACTCTACCTTAAAGATGATGGTAATGACTGTAATAACTGACTACAGGGGTCTACTCTACCTTAAAGATGATGGTAATGACTGTAATAACTGACTACCGGTGGTCTACTCTACCTTAAAGATGATGGTAATGACTGTAATAACTGACAGTACCAGGGGTCTACTCTACCTTAAAGATGATGGTAATGACTGTAATAACTGACTACAGGGGTCTACTCTACCTTAAAGATGATGGTAATGACTGTAATAACTGACTACAGGGGTCTACTCTACCTTAAAGATGATGGTAATGACTGTAATAACTGACAGTACCAGGGGTCTACTCTACCTTAAAGATGATGGTAATGACTGTAATAACTGACTACAGGGGTCTACTCTACCTTAAAGATGATGGTAATGACTGTAATAACTGACTACCGGTGGTCTACTCTACCTTAAAGATGATGGTAATGACTGTAATAACTGACAGTACCAGGGGTCTACTCTACCTTAAAGATGATGGTAATGACTGTAATAACTGACTACAGGGGTCTACTCTACCTTAAAGATGATGGTAATGACTGTAATAACTGACTGCCAGGGGTCTACTCTACCTTAAAGATGATGGTAATGACTGTAATAACTGACTACCGGTGGTCTACTCTACCTTAAATAGATGATGTTAATAACTGACAGTACCAGTGGTCTACTCTACCTTAAATAGATGATGTTAGTAACTGACAGTACGAGTGGTCAACTCTACCTTAAATAGATGATGTTAATAACTGACAGTACCAGTGGTCTACTCTACCTTAAATAGATGATGTTAGTAACTGACAGTACCAGTGGTCTACTCTACCTTAAATAGATGATGTTAATAACTGACTAGCAGTGGTTTACTCTACCTTAAATAGATGATGTTAATAACTGACTAGCAGTGGTTTACTCTACCTTAAATAGATGATGTTAATAACTGACTAGCAGTGGTTTACTCTACCTTAAATAGATGATGTTAATAACTGACTAGCAGTGGTTTACTCTACCTTAAATAGATGATGTTAATAACTGACTAGCAGTGGTTTACTCTACCTTAAATAGATGATGTTAATAACTGACTAGCAGTGGTTTACTCTACCTTAAATAGATGATGTTAATAACTGACTAGCAGTGGTTTACTCTACCTTAAATAGATGATGTTAATAACTGACTAGCAGTGGTTTACTCTACCTTAAATAGATGATGTTAATAACTGACTAGCAGTGGTTTACTCTACCTTAAATAGATGATGTTAATAACTGACTAGCAGTGGTTTACTCTACCTTAAATAGATGATGTTAATAACTGACAGTACCAGTGGTCTACTCTACCTTAAATAGATGATGTTAGTAACTGACAGTACGAGTGGTCAACTCTACCTTAAATAGATGATGTTAATAACTGACAGTACCAGTGGTCTACTCTACCTTAAATAGATGATGTTAGTAACTGACAGTACCAGTGGTCTACTCTACCTTAAATAGATGATGTTAATAACTGACTAGCAGTGGTTTACTCTACCTTAAATAGATGATGTTAATAACTGACTAGCAGTGGTTTACTCTACCTTAAATAGATGATGTTAATAACTGACTAGCAGTGGTTTACTCTACCTTAAATAGATGATGTTAATAACTGACTAGCAGTGGTTTACTCTACCTTAAATAGATGATGTTAATAACTGACTAGCAGTGGTTTACTCTACCTTAAATAGATGATGTTAATAACTGACTAGCAGTGGTTTACTCTACCTTAAATAGATGATGTTAATAACTGACTAGCAGTGGTTTACTCTACCTTAAATAGATGATGTTAATAACTGACTAGCAGTGGTCTACTCTACCTTAAATAGATGATGTTAATAACTGACTAGCAGTGGTTTACTCTACCTTAAATAGATGATGTTAATAACTGACTAGCAGTGGTTTACTCTACCTTAAATAGATGATGTTAATAACTGACTAGCAGTGGTTTACTCTACCTTAAATAGATGATGTTAATAACTGACTAGCAGTGGTTTACTCTACCTTAAATAGATGATGTTAATAACTGACTAGCAGTGGTTTACTCTACCTCAAAGAGATAATGGTAATGAAAGAAAAAACAAGCCATATCGGTGGAAGCAGTTGTCCATAGGCTTCAGAGACAGGATTATGTCGAGGCATGGGTCTGGGGAAGGATACCAAAACATGTCTACAGCATTGAAGGTCCACAAGAACAAAGTGGCCTCCATCATTCTTAAATGGAAGAAGTTTGGAACCACCAAGAATCTTCCTAGAGCTGGGCGCCCGGCCAAATTGAGCAATCGGGGGAGAAGGGCCTTGGTCAGGGAGGTGACCAAGAACCCGATGGTCACTCTGACAGAGCTCCAGAGTTCCTCTGGGGAGATAGTTGTCCTTCTGGAAGGTTCTCCCATTTCTGCATCACTCCACCATAAAGGCCTTTATGGTAGAGTGGCCACTACTTAGTAAAAGACAGACCCTTTGGAGTTTGCCAAATTACTCTCAGACCATGAGAAAGAAGATTCTCTGGTCTGATGAAACCAAGATTTGGCCTGAATGCCAAGTGTCACGTCTGGAGGAAACCTGGCACCATCTCTACGGTGAAGCATGGTGATGGCAGCATCATGTTGTGGGGATGTTTTTCAGTGGCAGGGACTGGGAGATTAGTCAGGTTCGAGGGAAAAATGAACGGAGAAAAGTACAGAGACTGGGGAGGTCCTGAGGATTTGGGAAGGCAAAGGTTCACCTTCCAACAGGACAACGACCCTGAGCACACAGCCAAGACAATGCAGGAGTGGCGTCAGGACTAATATCTGAACATCTCTGGAGAGTCCTGAAAATAGCTGTGCAGATATGCTCCCCATCTAACCTGACAGAGCTTGAGAGAATCTGCAGAGAAGAATGGGAGAAACTCCCCATATACAGATGTGCCAAGCTTGTAGTGTCATACCCAAGAAGATCTAAGGCTGTCATCGCTGCTAAAGGTGCTTCAACAAAATAGCCCTGTGACCGTTTTATCATAACCTGTGTCAAGTCACATCTTAGAATCTCTGCTACGTAAGTGACTAAATAAATACATCTAGTCTAATATACAGCTACTGCTGAAATACCTAACCCCCTACTATAAAAGCAAGGACAGTGATGCAATAGCCATATGTTTTTTGTAAAATGAAGAGAGCAGATGGTTCATTATTGATGAATAAAGGAAGAAGACACATGATTAACATTATACCGGGGATAGTGTCATCATACAGCACTACCGCTGGTATGGGAATCATATTTTATGACTTTTTTTCATGATATCCTTATCAATGAATCAAGATCTTTCTTTTTCCATAAAACAAATAGCCCTGTGGCTGTTTCATCATAGTCCTAGCCTGGCAAATAGCCCTGTGTCCGTTTTCATCATAGTCCTAGCCTGGCAAATAGCCCTGTGTCCGTTTTCATCATAGTCCTAGCCTGGCAAATTGCCCTGTGTTAGTTTTCATCATCGTCCTAGCCTGGCTTTATCATTTAATATTGCATATGTCTCAGAAATCTCTGTGAATCTAGGATTATGGAATTATACACTAATGTTTAGCTGTATGTTTAGTTCGTGACACCTTCATAAATAGCTTTGCAATCAATGTTGCTGTGAAGGTCTGTTGAGTGTTTTAATCTGTTTAGATGTTGCTTTGAAGGTCTGTTGAGTGTTTTAATCTGTTTAGATGTTGCTTTGAAGGTCTGTTGAGTGTTTTAATCTGTTTAGATGTTGCTTTGAAGGTCTGTTGAGTGTTTTAATCTGTTCAGATGTTGCTGTGAAGGTCTGTTGAGTGTTTTAATCTGTTTAGATGTTGCTTTGAAGGTCTGTTGAGTGTTTTAATCTGTTCAGATGTTGTTGTGAAGGTCTGTTTAGTGTTTTAATCTATTCAGATGTTGTTGTGAAGGTCTGTTTAGTGTTTTAATCTGTTCAGATGTTGTTGTGAAGGTCTGTTTAGTGTTTTAATCTGTTCAGATGTTGTTGTGAAGGTCTGTTTAGTGTTTTAATCTGTTCAGATGTTGTTGTGAAGGTCTGTTTAGTGTTTTAATCTATTCAGATGTTGTTGTGAAGGTCTGTTTAGTGTTTTAATCTGTTCAGATGTTGTTGTGAAGGTCTGTTTAGTGTTTTAATCTATTCAGATGTTGTTGTGAAGGTCTGTTTAGTGTTTTAATCTGTTCAGATGTTGTTGTGAAGGTCTGTTGAGTGTTTAATCTGTTCAGATGTTGTTGTGAAGGTCTGTTTAGTGTTTTAATCTGTTCAGATGTTGTTGTGTAAGGTCTGTTGTCTTTATTGTAATCAATGTCCTATTTCTTCTCAATACAGGAGTGGGCAGAAAACAATGAGACACGAGGCCAAATCGAAGACACTGTGCTGTATGCTTATTACTGTGAGTAGGATACTATTTGTATTCATATAGGCATATTTATCAAGGCACAGTGCCAGCAAATCATTTTCTGTTTGCTAAACCTTTTGTTTATAGTCAAATATTTAACATTGACTTATGTTTGTACCCGTTGTGACTTTAATAGATTGAACAAATCAACTAATTCCTGATTGGTAGAGAGTGATGTTGTATGGAGTGAGAATCTCCATAGGAATATATGTTTTTGTCCAAGTCTAGGATTAATCTGTGTCTGGGAAACTAGCCATTAAACTGTAAGGGACAGAGGGTCCCCACCTTCTCCATAATGAACTAATGAATGGTTGGATTAATCTGTGTCTGGGAAACTAGCCATTAAGCTGTAAGGGACAGAGGGTCCCCACCTTCTCCATAATGAACTAATGAATGGTTGGATTAATCTGTGTCTGGGAAACTAGCCATTAAACTGTCAGGGACAGAGAGTCCCCACCTTCTCCATAATGAACTAATGAATGGTTGGATTAATCGGTGTCTGGGAAACTAGCCATTGAACTGTAAGGGACAGAGAGTCCCCACCTTCTCCATAATTAATGGTTGTATTAATCTGTGTCTGGGAAACTAGGCATTGAACTGTAAGGGACAGAGGGTCCCCACCTTCTCCATAATGAACTAATGAATGGTTGGATTAATCTGTGTCTCTGGTTGCCTGGTCAATAACACTGACATGAATACAATCTGTATTAATCTCAGTTAGCCTACCTAGGCAGTAATACCATCTGTATTAATCTCAGTTAGCCTACCTAGGCAGTAATACAATCTGTATTAATATCAGTTAGCCTACCTAGGCAGTAATACAATCTGTATTAATCTCAGTTAGCCTACCTAGGCAGTAATACAATCTGTATTAATCTCAGTTAGCCTACCTAGGCAGTAATACAGTCTGTATTAATCTCAGTTAGCCTACCTAGGCAGTCATACAGTCTGTATTAATCTCAGTTAGCCTACCTAGGCAGTAATACAATCTGTATTAATCTCAGTTAGCCTACCTAGGCAGTAATACAATCTGTATTAATCTCAGTTAGCCTACCTAGGCAGTAATACAGTCTGTATTAATCTCAGTTAGCCTACCTAGGCAGTAATACAATCTGTATTAATCTCAGTTAGCCTACCTAGGCAGTAATACAATCTGTATTAATCTCAGTTAGCCTACCTAGGCAGTAATACAATCTGCATTAATCTCAGTTAACCTACCTAGGCAGTAATACAGTCTGTATTAATCTCAGTTAGCCTACCTAGGCAGTAATACAGTCTGTATTAATCTCAGTTAGCCTACCTAGGCAGTAATACAGTCTGTATTAATCTCAGTTAGCCTACCTAGGCAGTAATACAGTCTGTATTAATATCAGTTAGCCTACCTAGGCAGTAATACAATCTGTATTAATATCAGTTAGCCTACCTAGGCAGTAATACAATCTGTATTAATCTCAGTTAGCCTACCTAGGCAGTAATACAATCTGTATTAATCTCAGTTAGCCTCCCTAGGCAGTAATACAATCTGTATTAATCTCAGTTAGCCTACCTAGGCAGTAATACAGTCTGTATTAATCTCAGTTAGCCTACCTAGGCAGTAATACAATCTGTATTAATCTCAGATAGCCTATCTAGGCAGTAATACAGTCTGTATTAATCTCAGTTAGCCTACCTAGGCAGTAATACAATCTGTATTAATCTCAGTTAGCCTACCTAGGCAGTAATACAGTCTGTATTAATCTCAGTTAGCCTACCTAGGCAGTAATACAGTCTGTATTAATCTCAGTTAGCCTACCTAGGCAGTAATACAATCTGTATTAATCTCAGTCAGCCTACCTAGGCAGTAATACAGTCTGTATTAATCTCAGTTAGCCTACCTAGGCAGTAATACAGTCTGTATTAATCTCAGTTAGCCTACCTAGGCAGTAATACAGTCTGTATTAATATCAGTTAGCCTACCTAGGCAGTAATACAATCTGTATTAATATCAGTTAGCCTACCTAGGCAGTAATACAATCTGTATTAATCTCAGTTAGCCTACCTAGGCAGTAATACAATCTGTATTAATCTCAGTTAGCCTCCCTAGGCAGTAATACAATCTGTATTAATCTCAGTTAGCCTACCTAGGCAGTAATACAGTCTGTATTAATCTCAGTTAGCCTACCTAGGCAGTAATACAATCTGTATTAATCTCAGATAGCCTACCTAGGCAGTAATACAGTCTGTATTAATCTCAGTTAGCCTACCTAGGCAGTAATACAGTCTGTATTAATCTCAGTTAGCCTACCTAGGCAGTAATACAGTCTGTATTAATCTCAGTTAGCCTACCTAGGCAGTAATACAATCTGTATTAATCTCAGTCAGCCTACCTAGGCAGTAATACAGTCTGTATTAATCTCAGTTAGCCTACCTAGGCAGTAATACAGTCTGTATTAATCTCAGTTAGCCTACCTAGGCAGTAATACAATCTGTATTAATCTCAGTTAGCCTACCTAGGCAGTAATACAGTCTGTATTAATCTCAGTTAGCCTACCTAGGCAGTAATACAATCTGTATTAATCTCAGTCAGCCTACCTAGGCAGTAATACAGTCTGTATTAATCTCAGTTAGCCTACCTAGGCAGTAATACAGTCTGTATTAATCTCAGTTAGCCTACCTAGGCAGTAATACAATCTGTATTAATCTCAGTTAGCCTACCTAGGCAGTAATACAGTCTGTATTAATCTCAGTTAGCCTACCTAGGCAGTAATACAATCTGTATTAATCTCAGTTAGCCTACCTAGGCAGTAATACAATCTGTATTAATCTCAGTTAGCCTACCTAGGCAGTAATACAATCTGTATTAATCTCAGTTAGCCTACCTAGGCAGTAATACAATCTGTATTAATCTCAGTTAGCCTACCTAGGCAGTAATACAGTCTGTATTAATCTCAGTTAGCCTACCTAGGCAGTAATACAATCTGTATTAATCTCAGTTAGCCTACCTAGGCAGTAATACAATCTGTATTAATCTCAGTTAGCCTACCTAGGCAGTAATACAATCTGTATTAATCTCAGTTAGCCTACCTAGGCAGTAATACAATCTGTATTAATCTCAGTTAGCCTACCTAGGCAGTAATACAATCTGTATTAATCTCAGTTAGCCTACCTAGGCAGTAATACTCTGTTAGCCTATTTGATCATGAGCCGTTAGTTTCCTCAGCCCAGACTCTACCCACTCAGAGAATGTACTTCCATCAGTCACATAATGTCATCAGAACTTCTCTTTGACAGACAAGGTACAACACTGTGCATGTAAATCCCAGCATGCATTTCAATTCACCTGCCCACCATGCGTTACTTGACTTTGTCCTCTAGACTGAGTCGTAGACGCCACTAATATGATTTTCTGTGTTGCTGTCAAAGATTTGAATGAAAAATGCACTCAAAGGAAGAGTTGAATTTACAGGGTCTGATATAATGCGGAAGTAGTGAGGTCTTAAATGCAGATTTGGATCCTGTCAGGAATGTAAGTGATTTAATGGCCAAATGGCCTGGATATATTTTGTCTTGTGTATGGTACAGCAGTTCTACTCAGATTTGTCAGTTCTATCTCAAGGTACTTAGCTTACAGTACGTGGAAGCATCATATCTCTCCCTGCATACAGAGTGGAGGGAGGGGGACATAGTGGAGGGAGGGGAGGGGGGACATAGTGGAGGGAGGGGAGGAGAGGACAGTGTGGAGGGAGGGGGGACATAGTGGAGGGAGGGAGAGGAGAGGACAGTGTGGAGGGAGGGGGGGGACAGTGGAGGGAGGGGGGCATAGTGGAGGGAGGGGGAGGGAGAGGACAGTGTGGAGGGAGGGGGGGCAGTGGAGGGAGGGGGCATAGTAGGGGAGGACAGAGTGGAGGGAGGGGGGACAGAGTGGAGGGAGGGGGAGAGAGTGGAGGGAGGGGGAGGACAGAGTGGAGGGAGGGGGAGGACAGAGTGGAGGGAGGTGGGGAGGACAGAGTGGAGGGAGGTGGGGAGGACAGAGTGGAGGGAGGTGGGGAGGACAGAGTGGAGGGAGGTGGGGAGGACAGAGTGGAGGGAGGGGGGTGGACAGAGTGGAGGGAGGGGGGGGGCAGTGGAGGGAGGGGAGGACGGAGGTGGGGAGGACAGAGTGGAGTGAGGGGGGGCAGAGTGGAGGGAGGGGGGAGGACAGAGTGGAGTGAGGGGGGGCAGAGTGGAGGGAGGGGGAGGACAGAGTGGAGGGGGAGGGGGGCGTTTGGAGGGAGGGGGCAGAGTGGAGGGAGGGGGGCAGAGTGGAGGGAGGGGGAGGACAGAGTGGAGGGAGGGGGGAGGACAGAGTGGGGGAGGACAGAGTGGAGGGAGGGGGGGCAGTGTGGAGGGAGGGGGACACAGTGGAGGGAGGGGGGGGACATTGTGGAGGGAGGGGGAGGACAGGGTGGAGGGGGGGGGGACAGAGTGGGGGGGACAGAGTGGGGGGAGGACAGAGTGGAGGGAGGGGGAGGACAGAGTGGAGGGAGGGGGAAATAGTGGAGGGAGGGGGAGGGGGAAATAGTGGAGGGAGGGGGAGGAGAGGACAGAGTGGAGGGAGGGGGAGGACAGAACATAGTGGAGGGAGGGGGAGGGACAGTGGAGGGAGGGGGGACAGAGTGGAGGGAGGGGGGGAGGACAGAGTGGAGGGAGGGGGACAGAGTGGAGGGAGGGGGACAGAGTGGAGGGAGGGGGAGGACAGAGTGGAGGGAGGGGGGACAGTGTGGAGGGAGGGGGGACAGTGGAGGGAGGGGGGCAGAGTGGAGGGAGGGGGGACATAGTGGAGGGAGGGGGAGGAGAGGACAGAGTGGAGGGAGGGGGGAGGACAGAGTGGAGGGGGGGACATAGTGGAGGGAGGGGGAGGAGAGGACAGAGTGGAGGGAGGGGAGGAGAGGACAGAGTGGAGGGAGGGGGAGGACAGAGTGCAGGGAGGGTGGGAGGACAGAGTGGAGGGAGGGGAGGAGAGGACATAGTGGAGGGAGGGGGAAGGACAGAGTGGAGGGAGGGGGAGGACATAGTGGAGGGAGGGGGAGGGACAGTGGAACGAGGGGGAGGACAGAGTGGGGGGCAGAGTGGAGGGAGGGGGAGGAGAGGACAGAGTGGAGGGAGGGGGAGGAGAGGACAGAGTGGAGGGAGGGGGAGGAGAGGACAGAGTGGAGGGAGGGGGAGGACAGAGTGCAGGGAGGGGGGAGGACAGAGTGGAGGGGGGGTGGAGAGGACATAGTGGAGGGAGGGGGGGGGCAGAGTGGAGGGAGGGGGGCAGAGTGGAGGGAGGGGGGCAGAGTGGAAGGAGAGGGGGGACATAGTGGAGGGAGGGGGAGGAGAGGACAGAGTGGAGGGAGGGGAGGAGAGGACAGAGTGGAGGGAGGGGGAGGACAGAGTGCAGGGAGGGGGAGGACAGAGTGGAGGGGGGTGGAGAGGACATAGTGGAGGGAGGGGGGGGGGCAGAGTGGAGGGAGGGGGGCAGAGTGGAGGGAGGGGGCAGAGTGGAAGGAGAGGGGGGACATAGTGGAGGGGGGGGCAGAGTGGAAGGAGGGGGGCATAGTGGAGGGGGAGGGGGAGGACAGAGTGGAGGGAGGGGGAGGACAGAGTGGAGGGAGGGGGAGGACAGAGTGGAGGGAGGGGGAGGACATAGTGGAGGGAGGGGGAGGGACAGTGGAACGAGGGGGGAGGACAGAGTGGAGGGAGGGGGAGGACAGAGTGGGGGGCAGAGTGGAGGGAGGGGGAGGAGAGGGCATTGTGGAGGGAGGGGGAAGACATAGTGGAGGAAGAGGGAGGAGAGGACAGAGGGGAGGGGGGGCAGAGTGGAGGGAGGGGGAGGAGAGGACAGCGTGGAGGGAGGTAGGTGGGAAGGAGAGTACAGAGGGGAGGGAGGTTGGGAGGGAGGACATTATAGAATGGAGGGAAGCCAAGCTTCTCTCACACCAAGCTTCTCTCACACCAAGCCTCTCTCACACCAAGCTTCTCTCACACCAAGCCTCAAATCAAATTTTCAAATCAAATCTGATTTGATTTGAGGGAAGCCAAGCCTATCTCACACCAATCATCCACTCTTTAACCCCTAGAGGTGATGACTGCGCAATCTAATTAGCATAATACCATTCCCATAAAAACAGTCTTTTTCATCTTTGGTGAAAGGGGACAGAGCTAGAGTGGTGTTTGTTAGACCCTGAGATATCCCAAAATCGTTTTTCTTACAAAATCGTCTGTAGCGTCCTAACGGTTTGGCTTATAAACCATTTTTCTCCACGACCCCCACATGCTGAAGTCGACCCCCACAAGCTGAAGTCGATACAGCCAATCTGCCAACCTCTGTCTGTAGCTTCCGAACAGTCCAACTTCTGTCTGTAGAGTCTGAACAGTCCAACTTCTGTCTGTAGAGTCCGAACAGTCCAACTTCTGTCTGTAGAGTCTGAACAGTCCATCTTCTGTCTGTAGAGTCTGAACAGTCCATCTTCTGTCTGTAGAGTCTGAACAGTCCAACTTCTGTCTGTAGAGTCTGAACAGTCCAACTTCTGTCTGTAGAGTCCGAACAGTCCAACTTCTGTCTGTAGAGTCTGAACAGTCCAACTTCTGTCTGTAGAGTCCGAACAGTACATCTTCTGTCTGTAGAGTCCGAACAGTCCATCTTCTGTCTGTAGAGTCCGAACAGTCCAACTTCTGTCTGTAGAGTCCGAACAGTCCAACTTCTGTCTGTAGAGTCTGAACAGTCCATCTTCTGTCTGTAGAGTCCGAACAGTCCATCTTCTGTCTGTAGAGTCCGAACAGTCCATCTTCTGTCTGTAGAGTCCGAACAGTCCAACTTCTGTCTGTAGAGTCCGAACAGTCCAACTTCTGTCTGTAGAGTCTGAACAGTCCAACTTCTGTCTGTAGAGTCTGAACAGTCCAACTTCTGTCTGTAGAGTCTGAACAGTCCAACTTCTGTCTGTAGAGTCTGAACAGTCCAACTTCTGTCTGTAGAGTCCGAACAGTCCAACTTCTGTCTGTAGAGTCCGAACAGTCCATCTTCTGTCTGTAGAGTCTGAACAGTCCAACTTCTGTCTGTAGAGTCTGAACAGTCCAACTTCTGTCTGTAGAGTCTGAACAGTCCAACTTCTGTCTGTAGAGTCTGAACAGTCCAACTTCTGTCTGTAGAGTCTGAACAGTCCAACTTCTGTCTGTAGAGTCTGAACAGTCCAACTTCTGTCTGTAGAGTCTGAACAGTCCAACTTCTGTCTGTAGAGTCCGAACAGTCCAACTTCTGTCTGTAGAGTCTGAACAGTCCAACTTCTGTCTGTAGAGTCCGAACAGTACATCTTCTGTCTGTAGAGTCCGAACAGTCCATCTTCTGTCTGTAGCTTCCGAACAGTCCAACTTCTGTCTGAAAGAGTCCGAACAGTCCAACTTCTGTCTGTAGAGTCCGAACAGTCCATCTTCTGTCTGTAGAGTCTGAACAGTCCATCTTCTGTCTGTAGAGTCCGAACAGTCCATCTTCTGTCTGTAGAGTCTGAACAGTCCAACTTCTGTCTGTAGAGTCTGAACAGTCCAACTTCTGTCTCTAGAGTCTGAACAGTCCAACTTCTGTCTGTAGAGTCTGAACAGTCCAACTTCTGTCTGTAGAGTCCGAACAGTCCATCTTCTGTCTGTAGAGTCTGAACAGTCCATCTTCTGTCTGTAGAGTCTGAACAGTCCAACTTCTGTCTGTAGAGTCTGAACAGTCCAACTTCTGTCTGTAGAGTCTGAACAGTCCAACTTCTGTCTGTAGAGTCTGAACAGTCCAACTTCTGTCTGTAGAGTCCGAACAGTCCATCTTCTGTCTGTAGAGTCTGAACAGTCCAACTTCTGTATGTAGAGTCTGAACAGTCCAACTTCTGTCTGTAGAGTCCGAACAGTCCAACTTCTTTCTGTAGAGTCTGAACAGTCCAACTTCTGTCTGTAGAGTCCGAACAGTACATCTTCTGTCTGTAGAGTCCGAACAGTCCATCTTCTGTCTGTAGCTTCCGAACAGTCCAACTTCTGTCTGTAGAGTCCGAACAGTCCAACTTCTGTCTGTAGAGTCTGAACAGTCCATCTTCTGTCTGTAGAGTCTGAACAGTCCATCTTCTGTCTGTAGAGTCCGAACAGTCCATCTTCTGTCTGTAGAGTCCGAACAGTCCAACTTCTGTCTGTAGAGTCCGAACAGTCCAACTTCTGTCTGTAGAGTCCGAACAGTCCAACTTCTGTCTGTAGAGTCCGAACAGCCCAACTTCTGTCTGTAGAGTCCGAACAGTCCAACTTCTGTCTGTAGAGTCCGAACAGTCCAACTTCTGTCTGTAGAGTCCGAACAGTCCAACTTCTGTCTGTAGAGTCCGAACAGTCCAACTTCTGTCTGTAGAGTCCGAACAGTTTGAATTGCACTACTAAGTAGTGGAGTCCTCCATGAACATCCTGTTTTTATTCTGAACGAATCAAGGTCAATTTTGCCAATTTTGATTTGTGATCTGGAAGGTGGTTTGTTATACCTCAGCAAGTTTTGCAATTACAATTCTAAGGGGCAGTGTTCACTTACCCAAATAGGGCATTTTACTGTTTTAATTTGAATACGTTTTCGGAGTGTGTTTTTTGTGTAAATAAAGTCTGATTTTATGTGTTTTCATTTCAGGCTGTAAGGCAACAAAAGGTGAACATTATGGAAGGGTTGGTGACTTTCCATACCCACTGTATATATGGAGACTGTTTAGTACCAAAAATAAGGGTATAAATTCATGTTAAAAAATAAAATAACATGTTTCCTGATCTTTTATCTCTCAGATATAGGACAGACACTTCAGAACAAACTTTTGGGGACTATCTCTTGTTCAGTGTTGTGAATCTGTTATTCAATGCGTTTTGTTTAGGCAAAGCAAAGTGAACCTCCTTAAAACACTTCCATATAGCTCATTCCAACACTGCCCCGGCTTAGACAGGGCTGACACTGTAATAGGTTAAATAAGAACTGTAGAAAGCAAAGTGAACCTCCTTAAAACACTTCCATATAGCTCATTCCAACACTGGCCCGGCTTAGACAGGGCTGACACTGTAATAGGTTAAATAAGAAATGTAGAAAGCAAAGTGAACCTCCTTAAAACACTTCCATATAACTCATTCCAACACTGCCCCGGCTTAGACAGGGCTGACACTGTAATAGGTTAAATAAGAAATGTAGAAAGCAAAGTGAACCTCCTTAAAACACTTCCATATAACTCATTCCAACACTGCCCCGGCTTAGACAGGGCTGACACTGTAATGGGTTAAATAAGAAATGTAGAAAGCAAAGTGAACCTCCTTAAAACACTTCCATATAGCTCATTCCAACACTGGCCCGGCTTAGACAGGGCTGACACTGTAATGGGTTAAATAAGAAATGTAGAAAGCAAAGTGAACCTCCTTAAAACACTTCCATATAGCTCATTCCAACACTGGCCCGGCTTAGACAGGGCTGACACTGTAATGGGTTAAATAAGAACTGTAGAAAGCAAAGTGAACCTCCTTAAAACACTTCCATATAGCTCATTCCAACACTGCCCCGGCTTAGACAGGGCTGACACTGTAATGGGTTAAATAAGAACTGTAGAAAGCAAAGTGAACCTCCTTAAAACACTTCCATATAGCTCATTCCAACACTGCCCCGGCTTAGACAGGGCTGACACTGTAATGGGTTAAATAAGAACTGTAGAAAGCAAAGTGAAGCAGAGAGAACAGAACAGTGGGGTAAAATCCCTGTTGAGCAGGATTATAAATCCTTAAAGCGAGATTGTCTCTCTAGAAACTCACTATGTGATTGTGTATTATCTATATAAAGAGTCCGGCTTTAAAAGGGGACGTGTCATTCCTCCAATTACAGCGTTGAGTTTGACAGAAGCTGGACAGATCCGCTGGGCTGGCTGGCAGTTGTTTTGTTTTGTCATGGTTGAGAGACTATGATTCCTTTTTACCCACAGAAAAGAAAGAGGGAGCAGGGGAGCAGTCTTTAAAGAGCTTGCATACCCTAGCATGTGACATCGTGTGTCAATGTGATGGTGACTAAGGGTGCCTGTCTATGCTGCAGAAGCGTGTGTGTGTGTGTGTGTTTTGTGCTGTGGAAATAACCTTCGGCAGTCGATCAGGAAGGTTCAAGGCTGTTTGGTTAAAAAACATACAGTACATAAAACATATATAAATGATGTGACTCTTCAAAGCCATTGATGAGGCTTATTCGCATTAGCAGCAACATGTATTGGTTTCTCTTGTTTCTGATAACAAGTGTCTTTCTGTCACTGGTGTTTATGATAATACGTGTATTATAGTCACTGGTGTTTATGATAACAAGTGCCTTTTTGTCACTGGTGTTTATGATAACAAGTGCCTTTTTGTCACTGGTGTTTCTGATAACAAGTGTCTTTCTGTCACTGGTGTTTATGATAACAAGTGTATTATAGTCACTGGTGTTTCTGATAACAAGTGTATGATTTGGTGTCTAGACTCTTTCAGCTCAACTCGTCTGTCCCCTTGTAGTGAGAACAATTGAAATGGCTGTCTTGATAAAATGGATGTTGTCATGGCAGCCAGCGACAGAGGGGGAGGAGTATCAGGAGCAAATGGTTCTCCAAATAAACTGAGGAGTCAACACTTTGTCTTTAAATCCAAAACAGCTCTTTTTACGAGGAAGAAATTCATTTATTTGGTAGCTAGTGGATCAAAGAGCTTACAATCCTTTCAATGAGTCAAGGTAAATCTGACTAGGGACTTAGAGAATGAGATGTTTCGAAATATAACTAGAAACAGATATTGTAGACAGTGTTTACCATCCTCCATAGAAGGTCTCTACTGTAATATAACTAGAATCAGATATTGTAGACAGTGTTTTACCATCCTCTATAGGTCTCTACTGTAATATAACTAGAATCAGATATTGTAGACAGTGTTTTACCATCCTCTATAGAAGGTCTCTACTGTAATATAACTAGAATCAGATATTGTAGACAGTGTTTTACCATCCTCTATAGGTCTCTACTGTAATATAACTAGAATCAGATATTGTAGACAGTGTTTTACCATCCTCTATAGAAGGTCTCTACTGTAATATAACTAGAATCAGATATTGTAGACAGTGTTTTACCATCATCTATAGGTCTCTACTGTAATATAACTAGAATCAGATATTATAGACAGTGTTTTACCATTCTCCATAGAAGGTCTCTACTGTAATATAACTAGAATCAGATATTGTAGACAGTGTTTTACCATCCTCTATAGAAGGTCTCTACTGTAATATAACTAGAATCAGATATTGTAGACAGTGTTTTTCCATCCTCTATAGAAGGTCTCTACTGTAATATAACTAGAATCAGATATTATAGACAGTGTTTTACCATCCTATATAGGTCTCTACTGTAATATAACTAGAATCAGATATTGTAGACAGTGTTTTTCCATCCTCTATAGAAGGTCTCTACTGTAATATAACTAGAATCAGATATTGTAGACAGTGTTTATCATCCTCTATAGGTGTCTACTATAATATAACTAGAATCAGATATTGTAGACTGTGTTTACCATCCTCTATAGAAGGTCTCTACTGTAATATAACTAGAATCAGATATTGTAGACAGTGTTTACCATCCTCTATAGAAGGTCTCTACTCTAAGTCTAAGGCAGACTGTTGCAGTGATCCACTTGAATCTATTCCCCGTGGCAGCATGCAGATACACTGCAGTGGTACAGAGGGGTAATCAGATGCAGGGAGAACTGCAACATGTTGGCTATTTGACAACGACAGCGACTTCTAGAAGTTCTCATCCTGGACACATCCCATGTAGTAGCAGGGTTAAATCCCATAGCTGGATTTTGAAGGTATTTCTCAGGGCTCCTACCGCTGTATTTCATGTTGAATTAGAGTTATTGATTGAGTGTATTTTTCCTCCTCTCATTCTCTCCTCTTCTGCATCCTGTGTGAGGGATGGAAGGGGGAGGGGTGTGTTTTTAGTCACCAGTAGGGGGAGCTGAAGCTCCATGTATATCTGAGCCTCAACACCACAGCCACCAAGGCTTCTAAAGAGGGTTCCTCCTGATCTAACCTTGAAAGCAGGATTTTTATTCAAAGGTAGATTGACAGGGGTTGTCAACATCTCTCTCCCTCTCTATTTCTCCTCTCTCTCTCTCTCTCTCTATTTCTCCTCTCTCTCTCTCTCTCTCTCTCTCTCTCTCTCTCTCTCTCTCTCTCTCTCTCTCTGTCTCTGTCTCTGTCTCTGTCTCTGTCTCTGTCTCTGTCTCTGTCTCTGTCTCTGTCTCTCTCTCTCTCTCTCTCTCTCTCTCTCTCTCTCTCTCTCTCTCTCTCTCTCTCTCTCTCTCTCTCTGTCTCTGTCTCTGTCTCTGTCTCTGTCTCTGTCTCTGTCTCTGTCTCTGTCTCTGTCTCTGTCTCTGTCTCTGTCTCTGTCTCTGTCTCTCTCTCTCTCTCTCTCTCTCTCTCTCTCTCTCTCTCTCTCTCTCTCTCTGTCTCTGTCTCTGTCTCTGTCTCTGTCTCTGTCTCTGTCTCTCTCTCTCTCTCTCTCTCTCTCTCTCTCTCTCTCTCTCTCTCTCTCTCTCTCTCTCTCTCTCTCTCTCTCTCTCTCTCTCTCTCTCTCTCTCTCTCTCTCTCTCTCTCTCTCTCTCTCTCTCTCTCTCTCTCTGTCTCTGTCTCTGTCTCTGTCTCTGTCTCTCTCTCTCTCTCTCTCTCTCTGTCTCTCTGTCTCTCTGTCTCTCTGTCTCTCTGTCTCTCTGTCTCTCTGTCTCTCTGTCTCTCTGTCTCTGTCTCTGTCTCTGTCTCTGTCTCTGTCTCTGTCTCTGTCTCTGTCTCTCTCTCTGTCTCTCTCTCCTCTCTCTCAATTCATTTCCAATTGAAGAGGCTTTATTGGCATGGGAAACATATGTTTACATTGCCAAAGCAAGTGAAATAGATCATAAATAAAAGTGAAATAAACAATAAATAATTAATATTACACTCACACAAGTTCCAAAAGGATTAAAGCATTTCAAATGTCATATTATGTCTTTATACAGTGTTGTAATGATGTGCAAATAGTTCAAGTACAAAAGGGAAAATAAATAAACAGGTTGTATTTACAATGGTGTTTGTTCTTCACTGGTTGCCCTTTTCTTTTGGCAACAGGTCACATCTTGCTGCTGTGATGGAACACTGTGGAATTTCACCCAATGGATGTGGGAGTTTATCAAAATTGGATTTGTTTTCGAATTCTTTGTGTATCTGTGTAATCTGAGGAAAATATGTCTCTAATATGGTCATACATTTGGCAGGAAGTTAGGAAGTGCAGCTCAGTTTCCACCTCATTTTGTGGGCAGTGAGCACATAGCCTGTCTTCTCTTGAGTGCCAGATCTGTCTATGGTGGCCTCTCTCAATGGCAAGGCTATGCTCACTGAGTCTTTACATAGTCAATGCTTTCCTTAAGTTTGGGTCAGTCATAGTGGTCAGGTATTTTGCCACTGTGTACTCTCTGTTTAGGGACAGGTAGCATTCCAGTTTGCTGTGTTTTTTTTGTAAATTATTTCCAATGTGTCAAGTAATTTTATTTTTGTTTTCTCATGATTTGTTTGGGTCTAATTGTGTTGCTGTCCTGGGGCTCTGTGGGGTCTGTTTGTCTTTGTGAACAGAGTCCCAGGACCAGCTTGCTTAGGGGACTCTTCTCCAGGTTCATCTCTCTGTAGGTGATGGCTTTGTTATGGAAGGTTTGGGAATCGCTTCCTTTCAGGTGGTTGTAGGTAGCCTAGTAGTTAGAGCGTTGGACTAGTAACCGAAAGGTTGCAAGATCGAATCCCCGAGCTGACAAGGTAAAACATCTATCGTTCTGCCCCGAACATGGAAATTAACCCACTGTTCCTAGGCCGTCATTGAAAATAAGAATTTGTTCTTAACTGACTTGCCTATTTAAATAAAGATTTGTTTATTTTACCTATCTGTCTTCTCTCTCACTCTCTATCTTCTCTCTCACTCTCTATCTTCTCTCTCACTCTCTATCTTCTCTCTCACTCTCTATCTTCTCTCTCACTCTCTATCTTCTCTCTCACTCTCTATCTTCTCTCTATCTTCTCTCTCGCTTCAATCACAGTTTTGTCTATGCTGGTTAGGGTTGCACGTTTTGGGGAATATTCAGAGGTGGAAACTTTCCATGGGAATATATGGGAATTAACGGCAAAATATGCAAATTAATATTAATACCATTTAAATGTAGATGTTCTTTGCAATGGATATATTTACTATCATATGGAGACCGAAACACAAACCTTTTACCTCATCATAAGTAGACATAATTGCAGATTATTAAATAAAACAATTTAGTTACAAGTTGAACTTGAATTAAATGAGTTGACTCTTCACATGGGATGATTTCACTGAACAACAAAAGAAAGGAATATTGAATGATCCCCAATGATCCATCTCCCAAAAATGTTTTCAACATACATCTGTAAAAATATAGTCTGGAAACTAAAGCTTTGGTTGTCTTCCTCTCGGGCTTCCATGTCTTCTCCCTGGACCTCCTCAATGTCCACCTCTTGAACATCAGACTCTCAGGCTTCCATGTCTTCTCCCTGGACCTCCTCAATGTCCACCTCTTGAACATCAGACTCTCAGGCTTCCATGTCTTCTCCCTGGACCTCCTCAATGTCCACCTCTCTAACATCAGACTCTCAGGCTTCCATGTCTTCTCCCTGGACCTCCTCAATGTCCACCTCTTGAACATCAGACCCTCAGGCTTCCATGTCTTCTCCCTGGACCTCCTCAATGTCCACCTCTTGAACATCAGACTCTGAGGCCTCATCTTCACTGTCACTTTCCAACCTTGTTGAGGATGGCTTTTTGTCAGGCTCAAAAAGTCTAACATTTGCCCGGATAGCCGCCAATTTTTCAAGTGTGTGTTTCCAAACAAGGACCAGTTGTGCTCTGAGGCGGCTGATGTTGGTTTGATTTGGAGGATGATGGAGGCAACAGGGGAAAGAGCCTCAGATCCACAAAGTCCCTTCCACCAGGTGAGATATGTTGGCACGACTGCCATATTGCATCTCCATCCCAAAGCCCTTGCTTGGAAGTGTACTTCACCAGACTGCCAAGAACCTTGCTCTCATCCAGGCCAAGGTGGCGAGACACAGAAGTGATGACACCATAGGCCTTGTTGATCTATGCACCAGACAGGATGCTCTTGCCAACATACTTGGGGTCCAACATGTACTCTGCGGCGTGTATGTGCTTCAGGCAGAAGTCTTTATGCTTTTTGATGTATTTCAGAACTGCAGTTTCCTCTGCTTGGAGCAACAGTGAAGTGGGCTGGGCAGTACGAATTTATTCCCTTACATCTGCAAGCAGAGTCTGAACGTCAGACAGGATGGCATTGTCTCCCTCAATCCGTGCAATGGCTACTGCTATAGGTTTCAGGAGTTTCAGGCTGCTTATCACTCTCTCCCAAAATACATCAACCAGGAGGATCCTCTTGATAGGGCTGTCCATATCGGCAGACTGTGATATGGCCATTTCTTGGAGAGACTCCTTCCCCTCCAGGAGACTGTCAAACATGATGACCGCTGCAATGTGGTGCTCTTATTCTTCTCACTTTACTGCTATAGCTTGATGACCCTGCTATAGCTTGATGTCCCTCCTATAGCTTGATGACCCTGCTATAGCTTGATGACCCTGCTATAGCTTGATGACCCTGCTATAGCTTGATGACCCTGCTATAGCTTGATGTCCCTGCTATAGCTTGATGACCCTGCTATAGCTTGATGACCCTGCTATAGCTTGATGACCCTGCTATAGCTTGATGACCCTGCTATAGCTTGATGACCCTGCTATAGCTTGATGTCCCTGCTATAGCTTGATGTCCCTGCTATAGCTTGATGAGTTTATCCATGGTTTTAAGTGCCCAATGTCCTTGATGAGCAGATTCAATGCATGAGCAGCACAGCCAATGGGTGTGATGTGAAGGTAGGACCCCTCCCTGACCAAGCAGCATTCAGTGTTCATGGCATTGTCTCACCAGTGTAAATACCTTCTGTGGTCAAGGTCATTGATGACTGCCTTCAGCTTTACTTGACCTTCACTTGAACTCTGTTGAACTCTGCATCCAGCAAATGAGTAGATACATCATGTCTGGTTGGAGGGGTGTATGCTGGGTGAAGAACATTCAGCAATCTCTTCCAATACACATTGCCTGTGAGCATCAGACGTGAACCAGTTGCGTACACAGCTCGAGCCAGACATTCATCAGCATTTCTCTGACTACGTCCCTCCATTGAGTCAAAAAACTTTCTGATTCCAGGACGACCATGAGCTGTTGCTATCGATAAGGTGACTGATTCATCATTTTCACCTCAAGTGGAAGTAGAGGGACTTTTGTCAGAGGTTGCTTGTTGTGAGTGCTTTATGCGCTTGGCCAGATGATTCTGTATCTTTGTTGCATTCTTCACATATGATTTGACACACTATTTGCAAACGTACACAGCTTTTCCTTCTACATTAGCTGCAGTGAGATGTCTCCACACATCAGCCAGTGCCCATGGCATTTTCCTGGAAAGATTAGGAAAAAATGTATAAAAAATAAATAAAAAATACAATTCCATGTACAGATAAATATTTAAGCAGTTAGATTAAACTGCTTAACAACGGGTGAATGAACACTCCTCAGTTAGCAGGCTCAAACAAGCTAAAACTCACATGGTAGCAAAAACTAACTAGCAGCAATTGTAAACAAGTTAGACATGATTTAAACACACTTTGCTGTAGGCTACTTAACTACTAGTTAACAAAAAAAGAATGTATGTCATATAAAATGTATTCACCCCACCCAGTATTGTAATGAAAACCTACCAGACATGTGATGGCAGAATGCACTGTGCATGCAGAGGGTTGTAATTCCATTGACTTGGGGATCGTTTCACCAAAATATGCCAGAAGACCTAGAATTGCCTTGTGTATCCCATTAAAAAGCAAACTTTTTTTTAGAATTTAAGCAAAATTCCCAAATTTCCCAGGCTTAACTTCCCATGGAACATTTCAGGAAGAATTCCGTAAATTTACCGGAAAGTTTCCAACCCTTTGCAGCCATAATGCTGGTTTCATTTTGTTCCTTGAAAGATCCACAGACTTAATCATCAAGTTGATAAGCTTTAAACCTCTTCAGAGATTGATTTAATCATTAGACTGAAACATGTTTGGTTGTACAACAAACAATAATAGAAGCCTAATCATCTGCTCAAATAACAAAATATCAAGAAAAGGATAAACCCACCCCCCTCAGTCCCCTTCCACACCCCTCAGTCCCCTTCCACACCCCAGTGCCCATCCACCCCCCTCAGTCCCCTTCCACACCCCAGTGCCCATCCACCCCCCTCAGTCCCCTTCCACACCCCAGTGCCCATCCACCACATTGATGCACTTGCAATGTCTCAGCCTTCTAGATTGTAGCGGGGTGAACAGGCCGTGGCTTGGGAAGCAGAGGTCCTTCATGATCTTCTAGATTGTAGCGGGGTGAACAGGCCGTGGCTCGGGAAGCAGAGGTCCTTCATGATCTTCTAGATTGTAGCGGGGTGAACAGGCCGTGGCTCGGGAAGCAGAGGTCCTTCATGATCTTCTAGATTGTAGCGGGGTGAACAGGCCGTGGCTCGGGAAGCAGAGGTCCTTCATGATCTTCTAGATTGTAGCGGGGTGAACAGGCCGTGGCTCGGGAAGCAGAGGTCCTTCATGATCTTCTAGATTGTAGCGGGGTGAACAGGCCGTGGCTCGGGAAGCAGAGGTCCTTCATGATCTTCTAGATTGTAGCGGGGTGAACAGGCCGTGGCTCGGGAAGCAGAGGTCCTTCATGATCTTCTTGGCCTTCCTGTGACACCGGGTGCTCAATATTATAATATAATAGTATTAATATGCCGTTTTGCCGAGGCTTCCATCCAAAGCGACTTACCAACATTCACATTGGATCCAGAGAGCTAAACCTGTCTCCCAGTCTATTCTGATTGTGAATTGCCGTAGGATCTGGGTCCCTATTCATCAAGTATTTCAGGGTAGGAGTGCTGATAAGGTTGGATAATTAGGATCACTTTAGCCTTTTAGATCATAATGAATAAGAGGCTGAACCTGATCCTAGATCACCACTCCTACTCTGACAAGCTCTTTGAATATGCACCCACATTTGACCTTGCATTTACAAAAGGTTTAATGTCCCAAACATCCCAAACTCAGATGAACTCTAATCAGCTGCTTCTCTCTCTCCGTTGAGGCATCTTGTTCTCAGGCCGGGTGTTGAGCAGTGAGCACTTCAAAGCAGTGGTGCAAGATAAGCCCCTCTAGCAACAGGCCTAACAACCCTGAGCTCTCTAAATGAATCATGGCTTTCAGTTTCTTCTGCTGCGTTCCCTCCCCCATGCACCCTCATTTTGGGGATGGAAGAGGGGCTAGAGAGGATGTAGGTATGCAATCCTCATGGTCAACGTGTGTGTATTCTAGGGGAGGTGTGTGAGAGAAAGTATGTGTTTTGTGGAGTGCTTTGTCCTTAATTATTTACATTTACATAATTTAGCAGATGCTCTTATCCAGAGCGACTTACAGGCGCAATTAGGGTTAAGTGCCTTGCTCAAGGGCACACCGCAGATTTTTCACATAGTCGGCTCTGAGATTTGAACCCCAGGTAGAGTAAACAACCCATCCAACCCCAGGTAGAGTAAACCACCCATCCAACCCCGGGTAGAGTAAACCACCCCAGGTAGAGTAAACCACCCATCCAACCCCAGGTAGAGTAAACCACCCCAGGTAGAGTAAACCACCCATCCAACCCCAGGTAGAGTAAACCACCCATCCAACCCCAGGTAGAGTAAACCACCCCAGGTAGAGTAAACCACCCATCCAACCCCAGGTAGAGTAAACCACCCCAGGTAGAGTAAACCACCCATCCAACCCCAGGTAGAGTAAACCACCCATCCAACCCCAGGTAGAGTAAACCACCCATCCAACCCCAGGTAGAGTAAACCACCCATCCAACCCCAGGTAGAGTAAACCACCCATCCAACCCCAGGTAGAGTAAACCACCCATCCAACCCCAGGTAGAGTAAACCACCCCAGGTAGAGTAAACCACCCATCCAACCCCAGGTAGAGTAAACCACCCATCCAACCCCAGATAGAGTAAACCACCCCAGGTAGAGTAAACCACCCATCCAACCCCAGGTACAGTAAACCACCCATCCAACCCCAGGTAGAGTAAACCACCCATCCAACCCCAGGTAGAGTAAACCACCCATCCAACCCCAGGTAGAGTAAACCACCCCAGGTAGAGTAAACCACCCATCCAACCCCAGGTAGAGTAAACCACCCCAGGTAGAGTAAACCACCCATCCAACCCCAGGTAGAGTAAACCACCCCAGGTAGAGTAAACCACCCCAGGTAGAGGTAAAGAGGAATACTGTAGGACAGAAGGTTGTGCATGTCAGAACAACCTGTCTCTGAGATACTGGTATGTTCACCTGCATGTGTGCTGTTTTAAATTCAACTATCAGAACATGTACAGAACCAGAACCCTTGTGTGTTACACCTCACATCCCCTCTGTACCCACTGTCCTGTGTGTTACACCTCACATCCCCTCTGTACCCACTGTCCTGTGTGTTACACCTCACATCCCCTCTGTACCCACTGTCCTGTGTGTTACACCTCACATCCCCTCTGTACCCACTGTCCTGTGTGTTACACCTCACATCCCCTCTGTACCCACTATCCTGTGTGTTACACCTCACATCCCCTCTGTACCCACTGTCCTGTGTGTTACACCTCACATCCCCTCTGTACCCACTGTCCTGTGTGTTACACCTCACATCCCCTCTGTACCCACTGTCCTGTGTGTTACACCTCACATCCCCTCTGTACCCACTGTCCTGTGTGTTACACCTCACATCCCCTCTGTACCCACTGTCCTGCAGCTTTCTTCTCATTTGACAGCCCTGCTTCCTGAATGGCACCCTGTTCTCTTTAAAGGATACCTTGTGTTGACCCGGGCCTGCAGGGTATCCCATAGGCCCCACTTTTAGCTTTGATTCTCACTAGTGAGCCAGCCGTGCCTAGCAGAGCTTAGTACTGGCCTGCTTACATATCCACCGTAGTACTGGAACCACAATGTGAACAGACCAGATATCTAAGCCAGCAGGGTGCAGTTCAGGTTGGCACCGTGTTGTGAAGCTGGTATTAGATGGTGCACAGAAGGATGGACACGGGAGTGTAAAGCATAATTGTCTTGGCTGAAGAAGTATGTAGCTACAGTACGTGTCTGTTCTCCAGTGGGCTGCAGTACTTCACATGGTCAACACTGAACACTTTCTACTTCCCTTTTTCCTCCACTTCGATCTGTTCTTTTACTAAATAATAGTTTGAACAGTCTGCCAGGTAAAAGCACTTCTGGCAAGGCCTCTATTTTCTTCTTCTCTCCTCAGTTTACCTCAGCTTGTGTTCTGTAAGGTTTGGAGGCCAGGCCACCGAAGAACACTACTTGAACTATCAGGGAATAGGTTGTTCAATCTCCTGGGCCCATGGTACGGTTAAATATCACCGGTGTTATGAAGGAGGTGAATGAACTGTAATGAATGAGTTCCCTTCAGAAAGTGGTCTGTGTGCCGGTCTTTTGGGTCAGTGGCTCATTATGATAATGTATTGCATCAAGAAGCTGCCCATCCTGCCCTTCCCCTGGTGTGTGTGTGTGTGTGTGTGTGTGTGTGTGTGTGTGTGTGTGTGTGTGTGTGTGTGTGTGTGTGTGTGTGTGTGTGTGTGTGTGTGTGTGTGTGTGTGTGTGTGTGTGTGTGTGTGTGTGTGTGTGTGTGAGTGGTCCACATCAATCCACTATTCATGTCTTGTATTGCACGGCCACTCCAAGAAATTGATGCAGCTCTGCCTCCTGCAGCGCCAGGACAAGGAGTCCTGTGGACTCTGCCTCCTGCAGCGCCAGGACAAGGAGCCCTGTGGACTCTGCCTCCTGCAGCGCCAGGACAAGGAGCCCTGTGGACTCTGCCTCCTGCAACGCCAGGACAAGGAGCCCTGTGGACTCTGCTTCCTGCAACGCCAGGACAAGGAGCCCTGTGGACTCTGCCTCCTGCAACGCCAGGACAAGGAGCCCTGTGGACTCTGCCTCCTGCAACGCCAGGACAAGGAGCCCTTTGGATTCTGCCTCCTGCAACGCCAGGACAAGGAGCCCTGTGGACTCTGCCTCCTGCAACGCCAGGACAAGGAGCCCTGTGGACTCTGCCTCCTGCAACGCCAGGACAAGGAGCCCTGTGGACTCTGCCTCCTGCAACGTCAGGACAAGGAGTCCTGTGGACTCTGCCTCCTGCAACGCCAGGACAAGGAGTCCTGTGGACTCTGCCTCCTGCAACGCCAAATCAAATCAAATCAAATCAAATTTTATTTGTCACATACACATGGTTAGCAGATGTTAATGCGAGTGTAGCGAAATGCTTGTGCTTCTAGTTCCGACAATGCAGTGATAACCAACAAGTAATCTAACTAACAATTCCAAAACTACTGTCTTATACACAGTGTAAGGGGATAAGGAACATGTACATAAGGATATATGAATGAGTGATGGTACAGAGCAGCATACAGTAGATGGTATCGAGTACAGTATATACATATGAGATGAGTATGTAGACAAAGTAAACAAAGTGGCATAGTTAAAGTGGCTAGTGATACATGTGTTACATAAGGATGCAGTCGATGTTGTAGAGTACAGTATATACATATGTATATGAGATGAATAATGTAGGGTAAGTAACATTATATAAGGTAGCATTGTTTAAAGTGGCTAGTGATATATTTACATCATTTCCCATCAATTCCCATTATTAAAATGGCTGGAGTTGGGTCAGTGTCAATGACAGTGTGTTGGCAGCAACCACTCAATGTTAGTGGTGGCTATTTAACAGTCTGATGGCCTTGAGATAGAAGCTGTTTTCAGTCTCTCGGTCCCAGCTTTGATGCACCTGTACTGACCTCGCTTCTGGATGATAGCGGGGTGAACAGGCAGTGGTTCGGGTGGTTGATGTCCTTGATGATCTTTATGGCCTTCCTGTAACAACGGGTGGTGTAGGTGTCCTGGAGGGCAGGTAGTTTGCCCCCGGTGATGCGTTGTGCAGTCCTCACTACCCTCTGGAGAGCCTTACGGTTGAGGGCGGGCAGTTGCCGTACCAGGCGGTGATACAGCCCGCCAGGATGCTCTCGATTGTGCATCTGTAGAAGTTTGTGAGTGCTTTTGGTGACAAGCCGAATTTCTTCAGCCTCCTGAGGTTGAATAGGCGCTGCTGCGCCTTCTTCACGACGCTGTCAGTGTGAGTGGACCAATTCAGTTTGTCTGTGATGTGTATGCCGAGGAACTTAAAACTAGCTACCCTCTCCACTACTGTTCCATCGATGTGGATAGGGGGGTGTTCCCTCTGCTGTTTCCTGAAGTCCACAATCATCTCCTTAGTTTTGTTGACGTTGAGTGTGAGGTTATTTTCCTGACACCACACCAGGACAAGGAGTCCTGTGGACTCTGCCTCCTGCAACGTCAGGACAAGGAGCCCTGTGGACTCTGCCTCCTGCAACGTCAGGACAAGGAGCCCTGCAGAGTTCCACAAGACCTGAGTTCAAACACTATTTGAAATCTTACAAACAGTTATGGTGTTTTCTCTAGCTTGGCTGGAGAGCCATATAGGCAGGATTTACCGTATTGGGGACTACTCTATTGGCCCATTGCGCCAGGCAAGCTGAATTCAGCACAGATTTAGTATCTCTTACAAGAGGACTAGAGACTGTCTGCTTTTCAATCAGATAAAGCAACATAGAAAACAGTTCAAAAGGGCTGTCTTCAGCTTTTTAAACGTCTCGGGGATTTTTGTGCAGTTCTCCAAACGACCGAGATGATGAAATGAACAGTGCAGTGGGTTGGTCTCGGACACCACATACTGAGGTCACCGTCCAATTGAATAGGCCTAGGTCTCAGCTATATCATGCATGACATGAACAATGTACGCTTTATGCCTGTACAATGTGGGCTGTAGCAATGAATCTTTCTCCATTTAGAGGGCAGTTAGCCTGGCTGACATAACATTGCATTTTCATGTCGTAATCCAAACCTCATTCTCACATGATGGAATTAAACATCATACTTTGTGTCCGGGGTCCCCAGGCCACCGTCATCCACCTTTCCCTAATTAATGGAAGGATATATATATATATATATATATTTTACGGTATCGATTTGGATTCTATTGCAGTCAGAGATCATGTGGAGAAATTCCTCTTGCAGCTTGGGGGAGGGGGGAAGGGGGTGTCTGTGTGTGTGGCATATTCTGTCATCAGTATTCTTGGTGTTGCTCCGAAATAGGACGGTCAGGCCCTGGAGGTCGGTCTGCAGAGAATCTAATACAACAGCAAATGATCAAACGGGCTGATTTGTAATGTGATGAGGCTCGGCACAGGCCAAGAGGGTAATGCTGCTATACTGGCAGACTGCGCTAATTTACAAGCTTGTGACAATCATTCGCAGGTCCTGCACAGCTGAGAGGGTGTGTGTGTGTGTGTGTGTGTGTGTGTGTGTGTGTGTGTGTGTGTGTGTGTGTGTGTGTGTGTGTGTGTGTGTGTGTGTGTGTGTGTGTGAGGTGTGTGAGGGGGACTTGTTGTAGGAGTAGGATGTGCTGCATGACATGAGGGACTTGTTATAGAGGAACAGGATGTGCTGCATGACATGAGGGACTTGTTATGGAGGAACAGGATGTGCTGCATGTCATGAGGGACTTGTTTTGTAGGAGTAGGATGTGCTGCATGACAGGAGGGACTTGTTAAGGAGGAATAGGATGTGCTGGCCTGGGGCTTAAACCAACAACCTTCCAGCTGCCAGTTTAGCTCCATTGACATTGTTGTGTTGCCTGGCTAGGTCTCTAAGGCTAGACTACTACATGATCAGGCTGCTGACCATGACACTGCTCTGGGCTAGACTACTGACCAGGGGAAACACTGCTCTAAGGCTAGACTACTAGTGACCAGGATCAGGAAACACTGCTCTAAGGCTAGACTACTACATGACCAGGATCAGGAAACACTGCTCTAGGCTAGACTACTACATGACCAGGATCAGGAAACACTGCTCTAAGGCTAGAATACTACATGACCAGGATCAGGAAACACTGCTCTAAGGCTAGACTACTACATGACCAGGATCAGGAAACACTGCTCTAAGGCTGACTACTACATGACCAGGATCTGGAAACACTCCTCTAAGGCTAGACTCTCAGGAAACACTGCTCTAAGGCTAGACTACTACATGACCAGGATCAGGAAACACTGCTCTAAGGCTAGACTACTACATGACCAGGAAACACTAGGAATAGACTACTACTGACCAGGATCAGGAAACACTGCTCTAGGGCTAGACTACTACATGACCAGGATCAGGAAACACTGCTCTAAGGCTAGACTACTACAGGACCAATGACCAGGATCAGGAAACACACTAGACTACTACATGACCAGGAAACACTGCTCTAGGAATAGACTACTAACCAATGACCAGGATCAGGAAACACTGCTCTAGGGCTAGACTACTACATGACCAGGATCAGGAAACACTGCAGGATCAGGAAACACTGGCTAGACTACTACATGACCAGGATCAGGAAACACTGCTCTAAGGGCTAGACTACTACATGACCAGGATCAGGAAACACTGCTCTAAGGCTAGACTACTACATGACCAGGATCAGGAAACACTGCTCTAAGGCTAGACTACTACATGACCAGGATCAGGAAACACTGCTCTAAGGCTAGACTACTACATGACCAGGATCAGGAAACACTGCTCTAAGGCTAGACTACGCCTAATGACCAGGATCAGGAAACACTGCTCTAAGGCTAGACTACTACATGACCAGGATCAGGAAACACTGCTCTGACCAGGATCAGAAACACTGCTAGACTACTACTGACCAATGACCAGGATCAGGAAACACTGCTCTAAGGGCTAGACTACTACTACATGACCAGGATCAGGAAACACTGCTCTAAGGCTAGACTACTGACAATGACCAGGATCAGGAAACACTGCTCTAGGCTAGACTACTACATGACCAGGATCAGGAAACACTGCTCTAAGGCTAGACTACTACATGACCAGGATCAGGAAACACTGCTCTAAGGCTAGACTACTACAGGACCAATGACCAGGATCAGGAAACACTGCTCTAAGGCTAGACTACTACATGACCAGGATCAGGAAACACTGCTCTAAGGCTAGACTACTACATGACCAGGATCAGGAAACACTGCTCTAAGGCTAGACTACTACATGACCAGGATCAGGAAACACTGCTCTAAGGCTAGACTACTACATGACCAGGATCAGGAAACACTGCTCTAAGGCTAGACTACTACATGACAGGAAGCACTGCTCAGGACCAATGACCAGGATCAGGAAACACTGCTCTAAGGCTAGACTACTACATGACCAGGATCAGGAAACACTGACTACTACATGACCAGGAATAGACTACTACATGACAAATGACCAGGATCAGGAAACACTGCTCTAGGAATAGACTACTACATGACCAGGATCAGGAAACACTGCTCTAGGGCTAGACTACTACATGACCAGGATCAGGAAACACTGCTCTAAGGCTAGACTACTACATGACCAGGATCAGGAAACACTGCTCTAAGGCTAGACTACTACAGGACCAATGACCAGGATCAGGAAACACTGCTATAAGGCTAGACTACTACATGACCAGGATCAGGAAACACTGCTCTAAGGCTAGACTACTACATGACCAGGATCAGGAAACACTGCTCTAAGGCTAGACTACTACATGACCAGGATCAGGAAACACTGCTCTAAGGCTAGACTACTACATGACCAGGATCAGGAAACACTGCTCTAAGGCTAGAATACTACATGACCAGGATCAGGAGGCTTGATCTCATGCTGGCCCACTGTACCTTCATAGGGGGCTTGATCTCATGCTGGCCCACTGTACCTTCCTAGGGGGCCTGATCTCATGCTGGCCCACTGTACCTTCCTAGGGGGCTTGATCTCATGCTGGCACACTGTACCTTCCTAGGGGGCCTGATCTCATGCTGGCCCACTGTACCTTCCTAGGGGGCTTGATCTCATGCTGGCCCACTGTACCTTCCTAGGGGGCTTGATCTCATGCTGGCCCACTGTACCTTCATAGGGGGCTTGATCTCATGCTGGCCCACTGTACCTTCCTAGGGGGCTTGATCTCATGCTGGCCCACTGTACCTTCCTAGGGGGCCTGATCTCATGCTGGCCCACTGTACCTTCCTAGGGGGCTTGATCTCATGCTGGCCCATTGTACCTTCCTAGGGGGCCTGATCTCATGCTGGCCCACTGTACCTTCCTGGGGGGCTTGATCTCATGCTGGCCCACTGTACCTTCCTAGGGGGCTTGATCTCATGCTGACCCACTGTACCTTCCTAGGGGGCCTGATCTCATGCTGGCCCACTGTACCTTCCTAGGGGGCTTGATCTCATGCTGGCCCATTGTACCTTCCTAGGGGGCTTGATATCATGCTGGCCCATTGTACCTTCCTAGGGGGCTTGATCTCATGCTGGCCCACTGTACCTTCCTAGGGGGCCTGATCTCCTGCTGGCACACTGTACCTTCCTAGGGGGCCTGATCTCATGCTGGCACACTGTACCTTCCTAGGGGGCCTGATCTCATGCTGGCACACTGTACCTTCCTAGGGGGCCTGATCTCATGCTGGCCCACTGTACCTTCCTAGGGGGCCTGATCTCATGCTGGCCCACTGTACCTTCCTAGGGCTTTTTCTTTCATTAGATATGCTAAAAGTGTTCTCACAGACACCTTGTGTAGTTTCAATTTGATGACAATACCTTTGAAGTTAACTCAATGGGGTTAGAGCTGTGTTGCTCAACGCAAGAACACATTCTTATTGGAGGAGTTTTCCAATATCGTTAGAAGCCAGAGAACAATCAACAGGAAAATCTTTAAGAAGATTGTTTGAATGAAAATGGTTTACTTTAAAAGTTCGCTGATAGGAGTTTGTCTGTGGGGTAGCATTACTGTTATCTGATAGGAGTTTGTCTGTGGGGTAGCCTTACTGTTATCTGATAGGAGTTTGTCTGTGGGGTAGCCTTACTGTTATCTGATATGAGTTTGTCTGTGGGGTAGCCTTACTGTTATCTGATAGAGTTTGTCTGTGGGGTAGCCTTACTGTTATCTGATAGAGTTGTCTGTAGGGTAGCCTTACTGTTTATCTGATAGGAGTTTGTCTGTGGGTAGCCTTACTGTTATCTGATAGGAGTTTGTCTGTGGGGTAGCCTTACTGTTTATCTGATAGAGGTAGTTACTGTTATCTGATAGGAGTTTGTCTGTGTGGTAACCTTACTGTTATCTGATAGGAGTTTGTCTGTGGGGTAGCCTTACTGTTATCTGATAGGAGTTTGTCTGTGGGTAGCCTTACTGTTATCTGATAGGAGTTTGTCTGTGGGGTAGCCTTACTGTTATCTGATAGGAGTTTGTCTGTGGGGTAGCCTTACTGTTATCTGATAGGAGTTTGTCTGTGGGGTAGCCTTACTGTTATCTGATAGGAGTTTGTCTGTGGGGTAGCCTTACTGTTATCTGATAGGAGTTTGTCTGTGGGGTAGCCTTACTGTTATCTGATAGGAGTTTGTCTGTGGGGTAGCCTTACTGTTATCTGATAGGAGTTTGTCTGTGGGGTAGCCTTACTGTTATCTGATAGAGTTTGTCTGTGGGGTAGCCTTACTGTTATCTGATAGGAGTTTGTCTGTGGGGTAGCCTTACTGTTATCTGATAGGAGTTTGTCTGTGGGGT
>NW_025746661.1:2500-7500 GCF_021184085.1 Oncorhynchus gorbuscha
CAGAGTCTCTCAGAGCGTTCAGCCCACTGACCTCAACCCAGAGTCTCTCAGACCTCACAGTCAGTCCACTGACCTCAACCCAGAGTCTCTCAGACCTCACAGTCAGTCCACTGACCTCAACCCAGAGTCTCTCAGAGCGTTCAGTCAGTCCACTGACCTCAACCCAGAGTCTCTCAGACCTCAACCCAGAGTCTCTCAGACCTCACAGTCAGTCCACTGACCTCAACCCAGAGTCTCTCAGAGCCTTCACAGTCAGCCCACTGACCTCAACCCAGAGTCTCTCAGAGAGTTCACAGTCAGCCCACTGACCTCAACCCAGAGTCTCTCAGAGCGTTCACAGTCAGTCCACTGACCTCAACCCAGAGTCTCTCAGAGCCTTCACAGTCAGCCCACTGACCTCAACCCAGAGTCTCTCAGAGAGTTCACAGTCAGCCCACTGACCTCAACCCAGAGTCTCTCAGAGAGTTCACAGTCAGTCCACTGACCTCAACCCAGAGTCTCTCAGACCTCACAGTCAGTCCACTGACCTCAACCCAGAGTCTCTCAGAGCCTTCACAGTCAGCCCACTGACCTCAACCCAGAGTCTCTCAGACCTCAACCCAGAGTCTCTCAGAGCGTTCACAGTCAGCCCACTGACCTCAACCCAGAGTCTCTCAGAGCGTTCACAGTCAGTCCACTGACCTCAACCCAGAGTCTCTCAGAGCGTTCACAGTCAGTCCACTGACCTCAACCCAGAGTCTCTCAGAGCCTTCACAGTCAGCCCACTGACCTCAACCCAGAGTCTCTCAGACCTCAACCCAGAGTCTCTCAGAGACCTCAACCCAGAGTCTCTCAGTCAGCCCACTGACCTCAACCCAGAGTCTCTCAGAGCGTTCACAGTCAGTCCACTGACCTCAACCCAGAGTCTCTCAGAGCGTTCACAGTCAGTCCACTGACCTCAACCCAGAGTCTCTCAGAGCCTTCACAGTCAGTCCACTGACCTCAACCCAGAGTCTCTCAGAGCCTTCACACACCCCTATCAGACCACAGCAAAATCACAGTCTACTTGAACAGAGCAATACTCAACCATGAGGCACCAAAGCCAAATGAACTGAGTAATATTAAATGCAAAATACAACCCCAAAAGGCCTGTGGTGTTGATGGTATCCTCAATGAAATGATCAAATATACAGACCACAAATTCCAAATGGCTATACTAAAACTCTTTAACATCATCCTCAGCTCTGGCATCTTCCCCAATATTTGAAACCAAGGACTGATCACCCCAATCCACAAAAAGTGGAGACAAATTTGACCCCAATAATTACAGTGGAATCTGCGTCTCTGAAAAATTCCTCTGTGGTTTCATCAACAGCAGACTCGTACATTTCCTCAGTAAAAACAAAAATGTACTGAGCAAATTTAAATCGGCTTCAAAATACCAAGATACCAGACTCAGTACTTTATTTTTATTTTTCATAAATGTGCAGAACAACCTGTTTTTTTGCTTTATCATTATGGGGTATTGTGATGTCATTATGGGGTATTGTGATGTCATTATGGGGTATTGTGATGTCATTATGGGGTATTATGATGTCATTATGGGGTATTATGATGTCATTATGGGGATATTATGATGTCATTATGGGGTATTATGATGTCATTATGGGGATATTATGATGTCATTATGGGGTATTATGATGTCATTATGGGGATATTATGATGTCATTATGGGGTATTATGATGTAGATTGAATGAGGGGGGGGTATTATTTAATACATTTTAGAATAAGGCTGTAACGTAACATAATGCGGAAAAAGTCAAGGGGTCTGAATACTTTCTGAATGTACTGTAATAATCAATGAATTGACGAGGGTACTAGAACAGTCTGCAGCACCCGGCCTCACCCTACTAGAATCTGAAGTCAGATGTCTGCTATTTGCTGATGACCTGGTGCTTCTGTCACCAACCAAGGAGGGCCTACAGCAGCACCTAGATCTTCTATACAGATTCTGCCAGACCTGGGCCCTGACAGATCTGGGCCCTGACAGACCTGGGTCCTGACAGACCTGACAGACCTGGGCCCTGACAGACCTGGGCCCTGACAGACCTGGGTCCTGACAGACCTGGGTCCTGACAGACCTGACAGACCTGGGCCCTGACAGACCTGACAGACCTGGGCCCTGACAGACCTGGGCCCTGACAGACCTGACAGACCTGGACCCAGACAGACCTGGACCCAGACAGACCTGGACCCAGACAGACCTGGGCCCTGACAGACCTGGGCCCTGACAGACCTGGACCCAGACAGACCTGGACCCAGACAGACCTGGGCCCTGACAGACCTGGGCCCTGACAGACCTGGGCCCAGACAGACCTGACGGACCTGGGCCCTGACAGACCTGGGCCCTGACAGACCTGGGCCCTGACAGACCTGGGCCCTGACAGACCTGACAGACCTGGGCCCTGACAGACCTGACAGACCTGGACCCAGACAGACCTGGGCCCTGACAGACAGACAGACCTGGACCCAGACAGACCTGGGCCCTGACAGACCTGGGCCCTGACAGACCTGACAGACCTGGGCCCAGACAGACCTGACGGACCTGGGCCCTGACAGACCTGGGCCCTGACAGACCTGGGCCCTGACAGACCTGGGCCCTGACAGACCTGGGTCCTGACAGACCTGACAGACCTGGGCCCTGACAGACCTGGGCCCTGACAGACCTGGGTCCTGACAGACCTGGGTCCTGACAGACCTGACAGACCTGGGCCCTGACAGACCTGGGCCCTGACAGACCTGGGCCCTGACAGACCTGGGTCCTGACAGACCTGACAGACCTGGGCCCTGACAGACCTAACAGACCTGGGCCCTGACAGACCTGGGCCCTGACAGACCTGACAGACCTGGGCCCTGACAGACCTGGGCCCTGACAGACCTGGGTCCTGACAGACCTGGGCCCTGACAGACCTGACAGACCTGGGCCCTGACAGACCTGACAGACCTGGACCCAGACAGACCTGGGCCCTGACAGACCTGACAGACCTGGGCCCTGACAGACCTGACAGACCTGGGCCCTGACAGACCTGACAGACCTGGGCCCTGACAGACCTGGGCCCTGACAGACCTGGGCCCTGACAGACCTGGGCCCTGACAGACCTGGACCCAGACAGACCTGGACCCAGACAGACCTGGACCCAGACAGACCTGGGCCCTGACAGACCTGACAGACCTGGGCCCTGACAGACCTGGGCCCTGACAGACCTGGGCGTGACTAGGGCGTGACTAGGGTGTGACTAGGGTGTGACCAGGGTGTGACTAGGGTGTGACCAGGGTGTGACTAGGGTGTGACCAGGGTGGGACTAGGGTGGGACTAGGGTGGGACCAGGGTGTGGGTGTGACTAGGGTGTGACTAGGGTGTGACTAGGGTGGGACTAGGGTGTGACCAGGGTGTGACCAGGGTGTGACTAGGGTGGGACTAGGGTGGGCAATCTATGTCCTGGCCATAGAGAGGCTTTTATTCTCTGTGTTGGTTAGGCCAGGGTGTGACTAGGGTTTGACTAGGGTGTGACCAGGGTGTGACCAGGGTGTGACCAGGGTGGGACTAGGTTGTGACCAGGGTGTGACTAGGGTTTGACCAGGGTGTGACCAGGGTGTGACCAGGGTGTGACTAGGGTGTGACTAGTGTGTGACTAGGGTTTGACTAGGGTGTGACTAGGGTTTGACTAGGGTGTGACTAGGGTGTGACTAGGGTGTGACTAGGGTGTGACTAGGGTTTGACTAGGGTGTGACCAGGGTGGGACTAGGGTGGGACTAGGGTGTGACCAGGGTGTGACTAGGGTGTGACTAGGGTGTGACCAGGGTGTGACTAGGGTGTGACCCGGGTGTGACTAGGGTGTGACCAGGGTGGGACTAGGGTGTGACCAGGGTTTGACTAGGGTGTGACCAGGGTTTGACTAGGGTGTGACCAGGGTGTGACTAGGGTGTGACTAGGGTGTGACTAGGGTGTGACCAGGGTGTCACTAGGGTGGGACTAGGGTGGGACTAGGTTGTGACTAGGGTGTGACTAGGGTGTGACTAGGGTGTGACCAGGGTGTGACTAGGGTGTGACCAGGGTGTGACCAGGGTGTGACTAGGGTGTGACTATGGTGTGACTAGGGTGTGACTAGGGTGGGAAATCTATGTCCTGGCCATAGAGAGGCTTTTTATTCTCTATGTTGGTTAGACCAGTGTGTGACTAGGGTGTGACTAGGGTGTGACCAGGGTGTGACCAGGGTGTGACCAGGGTGTGACTAGGGTGTGACTAGGGTGGGCAATCTATGTCCTGGCCATAGAGAGGCTTTTTATTCTCTATGTTGGTTAGGCCAGGGTGTGACTAGGGTGTGACCAGGGTGTGACTAGGGTGTGACCAGGGTGGGACTAGGGTGTGACTAGGGTGTGACTAGGGTTGGCATTCTATGTCCTTTTTTTCTATGTGTTGTATTTCTATGTCTTGGCCTGGTATGGTTCTCAACCAGGGACAGCAGTCTATCGTTGTCTCTGATTGAGCACCATACTTAGGTACCATTTTCCCCCACCTGTTTTGTGGGAAGTTAACTTTGTAGTTGTCCAGGGCACATAGCCCAAAGCTTCACGGTTTGTCTTTGTCCAGGGCACATAGCCCAAAGCTTCACGGTTTGTCTTTGTCCAGGGCACATAGCCCAAAGCTTCACGGTTTGTCTTTGTCCAGGGCACATAGCCCAAAGCTTCACGGTTTGTCTTTGTCCAGGGCACATAGCCCAAAGCTTCACGGTTTGTCTTTGTCCAGGGCACATAGCCCAAAGCTTCAGGGTTTGTCTTTGTCCAGGGCACATAGCCCAAAGCTTCAGGGTTTGTCTTTGTCCAGGGCACATAGCCCAAAGCTTCAGGGTTTGTCTTTGTTCAGGGCACATAGCCCAAAGCTTCATGTTTTTTTGTTTTGTTTTGTTCTTCGTTTTGTCGGTGTCATTTTAAAATAAAGTTAACCAGTTCAAAAGTTAAC
>NW_025746661.1:10000-12500 GCF_021184085.1 Oncorhynchus gorbuscha
GGTCTCTATGTAGTGGAGGAGGACTAACTGTCCAGTGTTTCAGGTATCTATGTAGTGGAGGAGGACTAACTGTCCAGTGTTTCAGGTCTCTATGTAGTGGAGGAGGACTAACTGTCCAGTGTTTCAGGTCTCTATGTAGTGGAGGAGGACTAACTGTCCAGTGTTTCAGGTCTCTATGTAGTGGAGGAGGACTAACTGTCCAGTGTTTCATGTCTCTGTGTAGTGGAGGAGGACTAACTGTCCAGTGTTTCAGGTCTCTATGTAGTGGAGGAGGACTAACTGTCCAGTGTTTCAGGTCTCTATGTAGTGGAGGAGGACTAACTGTCCAGTGTTTCAGGTCTAGTGGAGGAGGACTAACTGTCCAGTGTTTCAGGTCTCTATGTAGTGGAGGAGGACTAACTGTCCAGTGTTTCAGGTCTCTATGTAGTGGAGGAGGACTAACTGTCCAGTGTTTCAGGTCTCTATGTAGTGGAGGACTAACTGTCCAGTGTTTCAGGTCTCTACGTAGTGGAGGAGGACTAACTGTCCAGTGTTTCAGGTCTCTATCTAGTGGAGGAGGACTAACTGTCCAGTGTTTCAGGTCTCTATCTAGTGGAGGAGGACTAACTGTCCAGTGTTTCAGGTATTTAGGGGAGGAGTTAACAGAACAACAACATTATTAGGGGAGGAGTTAACAGAACAACAACGTTATTGGGGGAGGAGTTAAGAGAACAACAACATTATTAGGGGAGGAGTTAACAGAACAACAAAGTTATTAGGGGAGGAGTTAACAGAACAACAAAGTTATTAGGGGAGGAGTTAACAGAGCAACAAAGTTATTGGGGGAGGAGTTAAGAGAACAACAACATTATTAGGGGAGGAGTTAACAGAACAACAAAGTTATTGGGGGAGGAGTTAGCAGAACAAAAACGTTATTGGGGGAGGAGTTAACAGAACAACAATGTTATTAGGGGAGGAGTTAACAGAACAACAAAGTTATTAGGGGAGGAGTTAACAGAACAACAAAGTTATTAGGGGAGGAGTTAACAGAACAACAACGTTATTAGGGGAGGAGTTAACAGAACATGAGCTTTTAAAAGGGAGGTTTGGATATTTCCCCTTTTCAGTATGAGCTTGAAGATCGAAGTAACTCAGTAATATACATGGGTGTGTGTGTGTGTGTGTGTGTTTTAGGGGTGTGTTTTATGTGTCTGTGTGTGTGTCTGTGTCTGTGTGTATTTTAGGGGTGTGTTTTATGTGTGTGTGTGTCTGTGTGTGTGTCTGTGTCTGTGTCTGTGTGTGTGTCTGTGTCTGTGTCTGTGTGTGTTTTAGGGGTGTGTTTTATGTGTCTGTGTCTGTGTCTGTGTCTGTGTCTGTGTGTGTTTTAGGGGTGTGTTTTATGTGTCTGTGTCTGTGTCTGTGTGTGTTTTAGGGGTGTGTTTTATGTGTGTGTGTCTGTGTCTGTGTGTATTTTAGGGGTGTGTTTTATGTGTCTGTGTCTGTGTCTGTGTCTGTGTCTGTGTCTGTGTGTGTTTTAGGGGTGTGTTTTATGTGTCTGTGTCTGTCTGTGTCTGTGTGTGTTTTAGGGGTGTGTTTTATGTGTGTGTGTCTGTGTCTGTGTGTATTTTAGGGGGGTGTTTTATGTGTCTGTGTCTGTGTCTGTGTCTGTGTCTGTGTCTGTGTGTGTTTTATGTGTCTGTGTCTGTGTCTGTGTGTGTGTGTGTTTTAGGGGTGTGTTTTATGTGTCTGTGTCTGTGTCTGTGTGTGTTTTAGGGGTGTGTTTTATGTGTGTGTGTGTCGCCTGGCGGCTGTCCAGGAGACTGGTGGCCAACACTGTTTGCTTTCATGGCCAGAGTTTCCAGCTCAGTACCCAAAAGAATGCCGGACACACACACACACACACACGCGTGTGTGTGTGTGTGTGTGTGTGTGTGTGTGTGTGTGTGTGTGTGTGTGTGTGTGTGTGTGTGTGTGTGTGTGTGTGTGTGTGTGTGTGTGTGTGTGTGTGTGTGTGTGTGTGTGTGTGTGTGTGTGTGTGTGTGTGTGTGTGTGTGTGTGTGTGTGTAATGGACAGATGGTAGAAGACAGCTGGTTCAGAGTAACATGTGTGTGTGACCCAGCTCTCTGGCTGTAGTGAAAGACGCAAGGAAAACATTGACTGAGAGAACGAGGGAAGAAACATATTTGAGGAGGACTGTCTCAGCCTGCCAGGAGCTGGGCTGACTAGAGACATCTTGAAGATGTTTAGAGAGGAGGGAGGGAGGGGAGCTGGGCTGACTAGAGACATCTTAAAGACGTTTAGAAGGGGGAGGGGGAGGGAGGGGGAGGGAGGGAGGGAGGGAGGGAGGGAGGGAGGGAGGGAGGGAGGGAGGGAGGGAGGGAGGGAGGGAGGGAGGGAGGAAGCTGACAGTAGACATCTTGAAGATGTTTAGAGAGGAGGGAGAGAGATACATTGAACTTTCTCTGTTGTTTGTTTCTGCCAAAAAAAGTCCATCACTATAACTCCTTTACTATAACTCCT
>NW_025746661.1:15000-20000 GCF_021184085.1 Oncorhynchus gorbuscha
AGGAGAGGGGGGGAGAGGAGGAGAGTGGGGAGGGGAGGAGAAGAGGAGAGAAGAGGAGGGGAGGGGAGAGTTAGAGAACTGGGAGAGGAGAGGAGAGGAGGTAGAGAACTGGGAGAGGAGAGGAGAGGAGAGGAGACAGTTGTTTTAGAGTATTAGGTGAACTAGTTCACATCAGGTCATATACGTGGGAGAGAGAACTGTCTGAGACACATAGAGAGAGGGACAGAGATGACCACAACCGCAGGGCCACAGCCAGACCACGGTCAACAGTCACAAAATGCTGGTCGATGACATCATATCCCCTTCCTGTTTGGTTTCTACACATACTACACAACCCACAATATGTGGACACCTGCTCATCCAACATCTCATTACAAAATCCTGGGCATTAATATGGAGTTGTTCCCCCCTTGTCTGCTATAACAGCCTCCAGTCCTCTGGGAAGGCTTTCCACTAGATGTTGGTACATTACTGCTATAACAGCCTCCAGTCCTCTGGGAAGGCTTTCCACTAGATGTTGGTACATTACTGCTATAACAGCCTCCACTCTTACATTTACATTACATTACATTTAAGTCATTTAGCAGACGCTCTTATCCAGAGCGACTTACAAATTGGTGCATTCACCTTATGACATCCAGTGGGACAGTCACTTAACAATAGTGCATCTAAAACTTAGGGGGGGTGGGGTGAGAGGGATTACTTAACCTATCCTAGGTATTCCTTAAAGAGGTGGGGTTTCAGGTGTCTCCGGAAGGTGGTGATTGACTCCGCTGTCCTGGCGTCGTGAGGGAGTTTGTTCCACCATTGGGGGGCCAGGGCAGCGAACAGTTTTGACTGGGCTGAGCGGGAGCTGTACTTCCTCAGTGGTAGGGAGGCGAGCAGGCCAGAGGTGGATGAACGCAGTGCCCTTGTTTGGGTGTAGGGCCTGATCAGAGCCTGGAGGTACTGAGGTGCCGTTCCCCTCACAGCTCCGTAGGCAAGCACCATGGTCTTGTAGCGGATGCGAGCTTCAACTGGAAGCCAGTGGAGAGAACGGAGGAGCGGGGTGACGTGAGAGAACTTGGGAAGGTTGAACACCAGACGGGCTGCGGCGTTCTGGATGAGTTGAAGGGGTTTAATGGCACAGGCAGGGAGCCCAGCCAACAGCGAGTTGCAGTAATCCAGACGGGAGATGACAAGTGCCTGGATTAGGACCTGCGCCGCTTCCTGTGTGAGGCAGGGTCGTACTCTGCGGATGTTGTAGAGCATGAACCTACAGGAACGGGCCACCGCCTTGATGTTAGTTGAGAACGACAGGGTGTTGTCCAGGATCACACCAAGGTTCTTGGCGCTCTGGGAGGAGGACACAGTGGAGTTGTCAACCTGGGAAGGCTTTCCACTAGATGATGGAACATTGCTGCTATAACAGCCTCCACTCTTCTGGGAAGGCTTTCCACTAGATGTTGGAACATTGCTGTTATAACAGCCTCCACTCTTCTTGGAAGGATGAAGGGGTGTCTACATACTGCTGTATATATAGGGGATGAAGGGGTGTCCTGTATATATAGTGGATGAAGAGGTGTCCTGTATATATAGTAGATGAAGGGGTGTCCTGTATATATAGTGTATGAAGGGGTGTCCTGTATATATAGTGGATGAAGGGGTGTCCACATACTGCTGTATATATAGTGTATGAAGGGGTGTCCTGTATATATATAGTGTATGAAGGGGTGTCCTGTATATATAGTGGATGAAGGGGTGTCCACATACTGCTGTATATATAGTGTATGAAGGGGTGTCCTGTATATATAGTGTATGAAGGGGTGTCCTGTATATATAGTGGATGAAGGGGTGTCCTGTATATATAGTGGATGAAGGGGTGTCCTGTATATATAGTGGATGAAGGGGTGTCCTCATACTGCTGTATATATAGTGGATGAAGGGGTGTCCTCATACTGCTGTATATATAGTGGATGAAAGGGTGTCCTGTATATATAGTGGATGAAGGGGTGTCCTGTATATATAGTGGATGAAGGGGTGTCCTGTATATATAGGGGATGAAGGGGTGTCCTGTATATATAATGGATGAAGGGGTGTCCTGTATATATAGTGGATGAAGGGGTGTCCTGTATATATAGTGGATGAAGGGGTGTCCTGTATATATAGTGGATGAAGGGGTGTCCTGTATATATAGTGGATGAAGGGGTGTCCTCATACTGCTGTATATATAGTGGATGAAGGGGTGTCCTCATACTGCTGTATATATAGTGCATGAAGGGGTGTCCACATACTGCTGTATATATAGTGGATGAAGGGGTGTCCTCATACTGCTGTATAATAGGGGATGAAGGGGTGTCCTGTATATATAGTGGATGAAGGGGTGTCCTCATACTGCTGTATATATAGTGGATGAAGGGGTGTCCTGTATATATAGTGGATGAAGGGGTGTCCTGTATATATAGTGGATGAAGGGGTGTCCTGTATATATAGTGGATGAAGGGGTGTCCTGTATATATAGTGGATGAAGGGGTGTCCTGTATATATAGTGTATGAAGGGGTGTCCTGTATATATAGTGGATGAAGGGGTGTCCTGTATATATAGTGTATGAAGGGGTGTCCACATACTGCTGTATATATAGTGGATGAAGGGGTGTCCTGTATATATAGTGGATGAAGGGGTGTCCACATACTGTTGTATATATAGTGGATGAAGGGGTGTCCTCATACTGCTGTATATATAGTGGATGAAGGGGTGTCCTGTATATATAGTGGATGAAGGGGTGTCCTCATACTGCTGTATATATAGTGGATGAAGGTGTGTCCTGTATATATAGTGGATGAAGGGGTGTCCTGTATATATAGTGGATGAAGGGGTGTCCTGTATATATAGTGGATGAAGGGGTGTCCTCATACTGCTGTATATATAGTGGATGAAGGGGTGTCCTGTATATATAGTGTATGAAGAGGTGTCCTGTATATATAGTGGATGAAGGGGTGTCCTCATACTGCTGTATATATAGTGGATGAAGGGGTGTCCTCATACTGCTGTATATATAGTGGATGAAGGGGTGTCCTCATACTGCTGTATATATAGTGGATGAAGGGGTGTCGTGTATATATAGTGGATGAAGGGGTGTCCACATACTGCTGTATATATAGTGGATGAAGGGGTGTCCTCATACTGCTGTATATATAGTGGATGAAGGGGTGTCCTCATACTGCTGTATATATAGTGGATGAAAGGGTGTCCTGTATATATAATGGATGAAGGGGTGTCCTGTATATATAGTGGATGAAGGGGTGTCCTCATACTGCTGTATATATATAGTGGATGAAGGGGTGTCCTGTCTGCTGTATATATAGTGGATGAATATATAGTGGATGAAGAGGTGTCCACATACTGCTGTATATATAGTGGATGAAGGGGTGTCCACATACTGCTGTATATATAGTGGATGAAGGGGTGTCCTCATACTGCTGTATATATAATGTATGAAGGGGTGTCCTGTATATATAGTGGATGAAGGGGTGTCCTGTATATATAGAGTATGAAGGGGTGTCCTGTATATATAGTGGATGAAGAGGTGTCCTGTATATATAGAGTATGAAGGGGTGTCCTGTATATATAGTGTATGAAGGGGTGTCCTGTATATATAGTGGATGAAGGGGTGTCCTCATACTGCTGTATATATAGTGGATGAAGGGGTGTCTACATACTGCTGTATATATAGTGGATGAAGGGGTGTCCTGTATATATAGAGTATGAAGGGGTGTCCTGTATATATAGTGTATGAAGGGGTGTCCTGTATATATAGTGGATGAAGGGGTGTCCTGTATATATAGAGTATGAAGGGGTGTCCTGTACATATAGTGGATGAAGGGGTGACCTGTATATATAGTGGATGAAGGGGTGTCCTGTATATATAGTGGATGAAGGGGTGTCCACATACTTCTGTATATATAGTGGATGAAGGGGTGTCCTGTATATATAGTGGATGAAGGGGTGTCCACATACTGCTGTATATATAGTGTATGAAGGGGTGTCCTGTATATATAGTGGATGAAGGGGTGTCCTGTATATATAGTGGATGAAGGGGTGTCCACATACTGCTGTATATATAGTGGATGAAGGGGTGTCCTCATAGTGCTATATATATAGTGTATGAAGGGGTGTCCTGTATATATAGTGCATGAAGGGGTGTCCTCATACTGCTGTATATATAGTGGATGAAGGGGTGTCCTCATACTGCTGTATATATAGTGGATGAAGGGGTGTCCTGTATATATAGTGGATGAAGGGGTGTCCTGTATATATAGTGGATGAAGGGGTGTCCTGTATATATAGTGTATGAAGAGGTGTCCTGTATATATAGTGGATGAAGGGGTGTCCTCATACTGCTGTATATATAGTGGATGAAGGGGTGTCCTCATACTGCTGTATATATAGTGGATGAAGGGGTGTCCACATACTGCTGTATATATAGTGGATGAAGGGGTGTCTGTATATATAGTGGATGAAGGGGTGTCCTCATACTGCTGTATATATAGTGGATGAAGGGGTGTCCTCATACTGCTGTATATATAGTGGATGAAAGGGTGTCCTGTATATATAATGGATGAAGGGGTGTCCTGTATATATAGTGGATGAAGGGGTGTCCTGTATATATAGTGGATGAAGGGGTGTCCTCATACTGCTGTATATATAGTGGATGAAGGGGTGTCCTGTATATATAGTGGATGAAGAGGTGTCCACATACTGCTGTATATATAGTGGATGAAGGGGTGTCCACATACTGCTGTATATATAGTGGATGAAGGGGTGTCCTCATACTGCTGTATATATAGTGGATGAAGGGGTGTCCTCATACTGCTGTATATATAGTGGATGAAGGGGTGTCTGTATATATAGTGGATGAAGGGGTGTCCTCATACTGCTGTATATATAGTGGATGAAGGGGTGTCCTCATACTGCTGTATATATAGTGGATGAAAGGGTGTCCTGTATATATAATGGATGA
>NW_025746661.1:30000-55000 GCF_021184085.1 Oncorhynchus gorbuscha
TCTCTCGCTCTCTCCGTCTCTCTCTCCGTCTCTCTCTCCCCCTCTCTCTCTCCCCCTCTCTCTCTATCCCTCTCTCTCTCTCCGTCTCTCTCTCCGTCTCTCTCTCCCTCTCTCTCTCCCCCTCTCTCTTTCTGTCTCTCTCCCTATCCCTCTCTCTCTCCGTCTCTCTACCCCCCTCTCTCTCTTTATGTCTCTCTCTCTATCCCTCTCTCTCTCTATCCCTCTCTCTCTTTCTGTCTCTCTCTATCCCCCTCTCTCTCTATCCCTCTCTCTCTTTCTGTCTCTCTCTCTATCCCTCTCTCTCTCTATCCCTCTCTCTCTTTCTGTCTCTCTCTCTCTATCCCTCTCTCTCTTTCTGTCTCTCTCTCTCTCCCTCTCTCTCTCTTTCTGTCTCTCTCTCTCTCCCTCTCTCTCTCCCTCTCTCTCTCCGTCTCTCTCTCCGTCTCTCTCTCCCCCTCTCTCTACCCCCTCTCTCTTTCTGTCTCTCTCTCTATCCCTCTCTCTCTTTCTGTCTCTCTCTCTATCCCTCTCTCTCTTTCTGTCTCTCTCTCTATCCCTCTCTCTCTCTATCCCTCTCTCTCTTTCTGTCTCTCTCTCTACCCCCTTTCTCTGTCTCTCTTTCTCTCTCTCTGCAGAACTCTGAACAACAACAATATAAGTCGTCTGTCGGTGGCAAGTTTCAACCACATGCCCAAACTGAGAACCTTGTGAGTGTTGTTATATTACAGACTATTAACACTAGTTTCAACCACATGCCCAAACTGAGAACCTTGTGAGTGTTGTTATACTATAGACTATTAACACTATTAACACTAGTCTACCTGTAGTTATATTATAGACTATTAACACTGGTCTACCTGTAGTTATATTATAGACTATTAACACTATTAACACTAGTCTACCTGTAGTTATATTATAGACTATTAACACTATTAACACTAGTCTACCTGTAGTTATATTATAGACTATTAACACTAGTCTACCTGTAGTTATATTATAGACTATTAACACTAGTCTACCTGTAGTTATATTATAGACTATTAACACTATTAACACTAGTCTACCTGTAGTTATATTATAGACTATTAACACTAGTCTACCTGTAGTTATATTATAGACTATTAACACTAGTCTACCTGTAGTTATATTATAGACTATTAACACTATTAACACTATTAACACTAGTCTACCTGTAGTTATATTATAGACTATTAACACTATTAACACTAGTCTACCTGTAGTTATATTATAGACTATTAACACTATTAACACTAGTCTACCTGTAGTTATATTATAGACTATTAACACTATTAACACCAGTCTACCTGTAGTTATATTATAGACTATTAACACTGGTCTACCTGTAGTTATATTATAGACTATTAACACTATTAACACTAGTCTACCTGTAGTTATATTATAGACTATTAACACTATTAACACCAGTCTACCTGTAGTTATATTATAGACTATTAACACTGGTCTACCTGTAGTTATATTATAGACTATTAACACTATTAACACTAGTCTACCTGTAGTTATATTATAGACTATTAACACTATTAACACTTAACACTATTAACACTAGTCTACCTGTAGTTATATTATAGACTATTAACACTATTAACACTAGTCTACCTGTAGTTATATTATAGACTATTAACACTATTAACACTAGTCTACCTGTAGTTATATTATAGACTATTAACACTAGTCTACCTGTAGTTATATTATAGACTATTAACACTATTAACACTATTAACACTAGTCTACCTGTAGTTATATTATAGACTATTAACACTAGTCTACCTGTAGTTATATTATAGACTATTAACACTAGTCTACCTGTAGTTATATTATAGACTATTAACACTATTAACACTAGTCTACCTGTAGTTATATTATAGACTATTAACACTATTAACACTAGTCTACCTGTAGTTATATTATAGACTATTAACACTATTAACACTATTAACACTAGTCTACCTGTAGTTATATTATAGACTATTAACACTAGTCTACCTGTAGTTATATTATAGACTATTAACACTATTAACACCAGTCTACCTGTAGTTATATTATAGACTATTAACACTATTAACACCAGTCTACCTGTAGTTATATTATAGACTATTAACACTATTAACACTAGTCTACCTGTAGTTATATTATAGACTATTAACACTATTAACACTAGTCTACCTGTAGTTATATTATAGACTATTAACACTAGTCTACCTGTAGTTATATTATAGACTATTAACACTATTAACACTAGTCTACCTGTAGTTATATTATAGACTATTAACACTATTAACACTAGTCTACCTGTAGTTATATTATAGACTATTAACACTAGTCTACCTGTAGTTATATTATAGACTATTAACACTAGTCTACCTGTAGTTATATTATAGACTATTAACACTGGTCTACCTGTAGTTATATTATAGACTATTAACACTATTAACACTAGTCTACCTGTAGTTATATTATAGACTATTAACACTAGTCTACCTGTAGTTATATTATAGACTGTTAACACTATTAACACTAGTCTACCTGTAGTTATATTATAGACTATTAACACTAGTCTACCTGTAGTTATATTATAGACTATTAACACTATTAACACTAGTCTACCTGTAGTTATATTATAGACTATTAACACTATTAACACTAGTCTACCTGTAGTTATATTATAGACTATTAACACTATTAACACTAGTCTACCTGTAGTTATATTATAGACTATTAACACTAGTCTACCTGTAGTTATATTATAGACTATTAACACTAGTCTACCTGTAGTTATATTATAGACTATTAACACTATTAACACTAGTCTACCTGTAGTTATATTATAGACTATTTACACTAGTCTACCTGTAGTTATATTATAGACTATTAACACTAGTCTACCTGTAGTTATATTATAGACTATTAACACTATTAACACTAGTCTACCTGTAGTTATATTATAGACTATTAACACTATTAACACTAGTATACCTGTAGTTATATTATAGACTATTAACACTAGTCTACCTGTAGTTATATTATAGACTATTAACACTATTAACACTAGTCTACCTGTAGTTATATTATAGACTATTAACACTAGTCTACCTGTAGTTATATTATAGACTATTAACACTATTAACACTAGTCTACCTGTAGTTATATTATAGACTATTAACACTATTAACACTAGTCTACCTGTAGTTATATTATAGACTATTAACACTAGTCTACCTGTAGTTATATTATAGACTATTAACACTGGTCTACCTGTAGTTATATTATAGACTATTAACACTATTAACACTAGTCTACCTGTAGTTATATTATAGACTATTAACACTATTAACACTAGTCTACCTGTAGTTATATTATAGACTATTAACACTATTAACACTAGTCTACCTGTAGTTATATTATAGACTATTAACACTATTAACACTAGTCTACCTGTAGTTATATTATAGACTATTAACACTATTAACACTAGTCTACCTGTAGTTATATTATAGACTATTAACACTGGTCTACCTGTAGTTATATTATAGACTATTAACACTATTAACACTAGTCTACCTGTAGTTATATTATAGACTATTAACACTATTAACACTAGTCTACCTGTAGTTATATTATAGACTATTAACACTATTAACACTAGTCTACCTGTAGTTATATTATAGACTATTAACACTATTAACACTAGTCTACCTGTAGTTATATTATAGACTATTAACACTATTAACACCAGTCTACCTGTAGTTATATTATAGACTATTAACACTATTAACACTAGTCTACCTGTAGTTATATTATAGACTATTAACACTATTAACACTAGTCTACCTGTAGTTATATTATAGACTATTAACACTATTAACACTAGTCTACCTGTAGTTATATTATAGACTATTAACACTATTAACACTAGTATACCTGTAGTTATATTATAGACTATTAACACTAGTCTACCTGTAGTTATATTATAGACTATTAACACTATTAACACTAGTCTACCTGTAGTTATATTATAGACTATTAACACTAGTCTACCTGTAGTTATATTATAGACTATTAACACTATTAACACTAGTCTACCTGTAGTTATATTATAGACTATTAACACTATTAACACTAGTCTACCTGTAGTTATATTATAGACTATTAACACTAGTCTACCTGTAGTTATATTATAGACTATTAACACTGGTCTACCTGTAGTTATATTATAGACTATTAACACTATTAACACTAGTCTACCTGTAGTTATATTATAGACTATTAACACTAGTCTACCTGTAGTTATATTATAGACTATTAACACTAGTCTACCTGTAGTTATATTATAGACTATTAACACCAGTCTACCTGTAGTTATATTATAGACTATTAACACTAGTCTACCTGTAGTTATATTATAGACTATTAACACTATTAACACCAGTCTACCTGTAGTTATATTATAGACTATTAACACTAGTCTACCTGTAGTTATATTATAGACTATTAACACTATTAACACTAGTCTACCTGTTGTTATATTATAGACTATTAACACTAGTCTACCTGTAGTTATATTATAGACTATTAACACTATTAACACTAGTCTACATGTAGTTATATTATAGACTATTAACACTATTAACACTAGTCTACCTGTAGTTATATTATAGACTATTAACACTATTAACACTAGTCTACCTGTAGTTATATTATAGACTATTAACACTATTAACACTAGTCTACCTGTAGTTATATTATAGACTATTAACACTATTAACACTAGTCTACCTGTAGTTATATTATAGACTATTAACACTAGTCTACCTGTAGTTATATTATAGACTATTAACACTATTAACACTATTAACACTAGTCTACCTGTAGTTATATTATAGACTATTAACACTAGTCTACCTGTAGTTATATTATAGACTATTAACACTAGTCTACCTGTAGTTATATTATAGACTATTAACACTATTAACACTAGTCTACCTGTAGTTATATTATAGACTATTAACACTATTAACACTAGTCTACCTGTAGTTATATTATAGACTATTAACACTATTAACACTATTAACACTAGTCTACCTGTAGTTATATTATAGACTATTAACACTAGTCTACCTGTAGTTATATTATAGACTATTAACACTATTAACACCAGTCTACCTGTAGTTATATTATAGACTATTAACACTATTAACACCAGTCTACCTGTAGTTATATTATAGACTATTAACACTATTAACACTAGTCTACCTGTAGTTATATTATAGACTATTAACACTATTAACACTATTAACACTAGTCTACCTGTAGTTATATTATAGACTATTAACACTAGTCTACCTGTAGTTATATTATAGACTATTAACACTATTAACACTAGTCTACCTGTAGTTATATTATAGACTATTAACACTATTAACACTAGTCTACCTGTAGTTATATTATAGACTATTAACACTAGTCTACCTGTAGTTATATTATAGACTATTAACACTAGTCTACCTGTAGTTATATTATAGACTATTAACACTGGTCTACCTGTAGTTATATTATAGACTATTAACACTATTAACACTAGTCTACCTGTAGTTATATTATAGACTATTAACACTAGTCTACCTGTAGTTATATTATAGACTGTTAACACTATTAACACTAGTCTACCTGTAGTTATATTATAGACTATTAACACTAGTCTACCTGTAGTTATATTATAGACTATTAACACTATTAACACTAGTCTACCTGTAGTTATATTATAGACTATTAACACTATTAACACTAGTCTACCTGTAGTTATATTATAGACTATTAACACTATTAACACTAGTCTACCTGTAGTTATATTATAGACTATTAACACTAGTCTACCTGTAGTTATATTATAGACTATTAACACTAGTCTACCTGTAGTTATATTATAGACTATTAACACTATTAACACTAGTCTACCTGTAGTTATATTATAGACTATTTACACTAGTCTACCTGTAGTTATATTATAGACTATTAACACTAGTCTACCTGTAGTTATATTATAGACTATTAACACTATTAACACTAGTCTACCTGTAGTTATATTATAGACTATTAACACTATTAACACTAGTATACCTGTAGTTATATTATAGACTATTAACACTAGTCTACCTGTAGTTATATTATAGACTATTAACACTATTAACACTAGTCTACCTGTAGTTATATTATAGACTATTAACACTAGTCTACCTGTAGTTATATTATAGACTATTAACACTATTAACACTAGTCTACCTGTAGTTATATTATAGACTATTAACACTATTAACACTAGTCTACCTGTAGTTATATTATAGACTATTAACACTAGTCTACCTGTAGTTATATTATAGACTATTAACACTGGTCTACCTGTAGTTATATTATAGACTATTAACACTATTAACACTAGTCTACCTGTAGTTATATTATAGACTATTAACACTAGTCTACCTGTAGTTATATTATAGACTATTAACACTAGTCTACCTGTAGTTATATTATAGACTATTAACACCAGTCTACCTGTAGTTATATTATAGACTATTAACACTAGTCTACCTGTAGTTATATTATAGACTATTAACACTATTAACACCAGTCTACCTGTAGTTATATTATAGACTATTAACACTAGTCTACCTGTAGTTATATTATAGACTATTAACACTATTAACACTAGTCTACCTGTTGTTATATTATAGACTATTAACACTAGTCTACCTGTAGTTATATTATAGACTATTAACACTATTAACACTAGTCTACATGTAGTTATATTATAGACTATTAACACTATTAACACTAGTCTACCTGTAGTTATATTATAGACTATTAACACTATTAACACTAGTCTACCTGTAGTTATATTATAGACTATTAACACTATTAACACTAGTCTACCTGTAGTTATATTATAGACTATTAACACTGGTCTACCTGTAGTTATATTATAGACTATTAACACTATTAACACTAGTCTACCTGTAGTTATATTATAGACTATTAACACTATTAACACTAGTCTACCTGTAGTTATATTATAGACTATTAACACCAGTCTACCTGTAGTTATATTATAGACTATTAACACTAGTCTACCTGTAGTTATATTATAGACTATTAACACTATTAACACCAGTCTACCTGTAGTTATATTATAGACTATTAACACTATTAACACTAGTCTACCTGTAGTTATATTATAGACTATTAACACTATTAACACTAGTCTACCTGTTGTTATATTATAGACTATTAACACTAGTCTACCTGTAGTTATATTATAGACTATTAACACTATTAACACTAGTCTACCTGTAGTTATATTATAGACTATTAACACTATTAACACTAGTCTACCTGTAGTTATATTATAGACTATTAACACTATTAACACTAGTCTACCTGTAGTTATATTATAGACTATTAACACTATTAACACTAGTCTACCTGTAGTTATATTATAGACTATTAACACTGGTCTACCTGTAGTTATATTATAGACTATTAACACTATTAACACTAGTCTACCTGTAGTTATATTATAGACTATTAACACTATTAACACTAGTCTACCTGTAGTTATATTATAGACTATTAACACTATTAACACTAGTCTACCTGTAGTTATATTATAGACTATTAACACTATTAACACTAGTCTACCTGTAGTTATATTATAGACTATTAACACTATTAACACTAGTCTACCTGTAGTTATATTATAGACTATTAACACTGGTCTACCTGTAGTTATATTATAGACTATTAATAACTATTAACACTAGTCTACCTGTAGTTATATTATAGACTATTAACACTATTAACACTAGTCTACCTGTAGTTATATTATAGACTATTAACACTATTAACACTAGTCTACCTGTAGTTATATTATAGACTATTAACACTATTAACACTAGTCTACCTGTAGTTATATTATAGACTATTAACACTATTAACACCAGTCTACCTGTAGTTATATTATAGACTATTAACACTATTAACACTAGTCTACCTGTAGTTATATTATAGACTATTAACACTATTAACACTAGTCTACCTGTAGTTATATTATAGACTATTAACACTATTAACACTAGTCTACCTGTAGTTATATTATAGACTATTAACACTATTAACACTAGTCTACCTGTAGTTATATTATAGACTATTAACACTATTAACACTAGTCTACCTGTAGTTATATTATAGACTATTAACACTATTAACACTAGTCTACCTGTAGTTATATTATAGACTATTAACACTATTAACACTAGTCTACCTGTAGTTATATTATAGACTATTAACACTATTAACACTAGTCTACCTGTAGTTATATTATAGACTATTAACACTATTAACACTATTAACACTAGTCTACCTGTAGTTATATTATAGACTAGTCTACCTGTAGTTATTGACTTGTGTGACTGTGTGTGTTAACATGTCTCTCTCCTCTCTCTCCTCTCCAGTCGTCTCCACTCCAACAACCTGTTCTGCGACTGTCACGTGGCCTGGTTGTCAGAGTGGTTGAGGCAGCGTCCCCGTCTGGGTCTCTACACACAGTGCATGTCCCCTCCTTCCATGAGGGGACACAACGTGGCTGAGGTCCAGAAGAAAGAGTTCGTATGCACAGGTAGTGTGTGTGTGTGTGTGTGTGTGTGTGTGTGTGTGTGTGTGTGTGTGTGTGTGTGTGTGTGTGTGTGTGTGTGTGTGTGTGTGTGTGTGTGTGTGTGTGTGTGTGTGTGTGTGTGTGTGTGTGTGTGTGTGTGTGTGTGTGTTTGTTTGTTTGTTTGTTTGTTTGTTTGTTTTAACTGTTCTTTGTCCAGAAGTCCCCACTAGAATAATAAACGAACAAACATTTGACCAACTGGGGACATTTTGTCGGTCCCCACAAGGTCAAATGCTGTTTCTAAGAGCTAGGGTTAGGAGCTAGGGTTAAGTTTAGGGCTAGGAGCTAGGGTTAGGAGCTAGGGTTAGGAGCTAGAGTTAGGAGCTAGGGTTAGGAGCTAGGGTTAGGAGCTAGGGTTATGGTTAGGAGCTAGGGTTAGGAGCTAGGGTTATGGTTAGGAGCTAGGGTTAGGAGCTAGGGTTAGGAGCTAGGGTTAGGAGCCAGGTTTAGGGTTAGGAGCTAGGGTTAGGAGCTAGGGTTAGGAGCTAGGGTTAGGAGCTAGGGTTAAGAGTTAGGGTTAGGAGCTAGGGTTAGGGTTAGGAGCTAGGGTTAGGAGCTAGAGTTAGGAGCTAGGGTTAGGAGCTAGGGTTAGGAGCTAGGGTTAGGAGCTAGGGTTAGGAGCTAGGGTTTAGGAGCTATGGTTATGGTTAGGAGCTAGGGTTAGGAGCTATGGTTAGGAGCCAGGTTTAGTGTTAGGAGCTAGGGTTAGGAGCTAGGGTTATGGTTAGGAGCTAGGGTTAGGAGCTAGGGTTAGGGTTAGGAGGGTTAGGGTTAGGAGCTAGAGTTAGGAGCTAGAGTTAGGAGCTAGGGTTAGGAGTTAGGGTTAGGAGCTAGGGTTAGGGTTAGGAGGGTTAGGGTTAGCGGTACAATACTGTGTCTCCATGTCTTCATCTCTCTTCATAATGTTTCTCTTTGTTTCTCTGTGTGTGTGCGTGCGTGTGTGTGTGTGTGTGTGTGTGTGTGTGTGTGTGTGTGTGTGTGTGTGTGTGTGTGTGTGTGTGTGTGTGTGTGTGTGTGTGTGTGTGTGTGTGTGTGTGTGTGTGTGTGTGTGTGTGTGTGTGTGTGTGTGTGTGTGTGTGTGTGTTTAGGCCACCAGTCCTCCCCCTCCTGCAGTGTTCTCCAGTGTCCGGACTCCTGTACCTGCAGTAACAACATAGTGGACTGTAGAGGAAAGAGCCTTACTGAGATACCTGACAACCTGCCTGAGACCATCACAGAGATGTAAGATACACACACACCTGGCAACCTGCCTGAGACCATCACAGAGATGTAAGATACACACACACCTGGCAACCTGCCTGAGACCATCACAGAGATGTAAGATACACACACACCTGGCAACTCAGTATTAGGAAGGTGTTCCTAATGTTTAGTAAAGTCAGTGTAACTCAGTAGATGGAAGGTGTTCCTAATGTTTACAGTAAAGTCAGTGTAACTCAGTAGTAGGAAGGTGTTCCTAATGTTTAGTAAAGTCAGTGTAACTCAGTAGTAGGAAGGTGTTCCTAATGTTTAGTAAAGTCAGTGTAACTCAGTAGTAGGAAGGTGTTCCTAATGTTTAGTAAAGTCAGTGTAACTCAGTAGTAGGAAGGTGTTCCTAATGTTTAGTAGAGTCAGTGTAACTCAGTAGATGGAAGGTGTTCCTAATGTTTAGTAGAGTCAGTGTAACTCAGTAGATGGAAGGTGTTCCTAATGTTTAGTAAAGTCATTGTAACTCAGTAGTAGGAACGTGTTCCTAATGTTTAGTAGAGTCAGTGTAACTCAGTAGATGGAAGGTGTTCCTAATGTTTACAGTAAAGTCAGTGTAACTCAGTAGTAGGAAGGTGTTCCTAATGTTTAGTAAAGTCAGTGTAACTCAGTAGTAGGAAGGTGTTCCTAATGTTTAGTAGAGTCAGTGTAACTCAGTAGATGGAAGGTGTTCCTAATGTTTAGTAAAGTCAGTGTAACTCAGTAGTAGGAACGTGTTCCTAATGTTTAGTAGAGTCAGTGTAACTCAGTAGATGGAAGGTGTTCCTAATGTTTAGTAGAGTCAGTGTATATCTGTTGTGTTTTGGTTCCAGTCGGTTGGAGCAGAACTCTATCAAGGCCATTCCTGCTGGAGCCTTCTCTCCTTACAAGAAGCTACGCAGAATGTAAGGGGCTGTTTCAAACAATAACAGACTGTACATATTCACCTCTTCTGTCTACTGGGCGATAACATCTGGGTCTGTCTACTGGGCTATAACATCTGGGTCTGTCTCTGTCTACTGGGCTATAACATCTGGGTCTGTCTACTGGGCTATAACATCTGGGTCTGTCTCTGTCTCTTTGGGCTATAACATCTGGGTCTGTCTACTGGGCTATAACATCTGGGTCTGTCTCTGTCTACTGGGCTATAACATCTGGGTCTGTCTACTGGGCTATAACATCTGGGTCTGTCTACTGGGCTATAACATCTGGGTCTGTCTACTGGGCTATAACATCTGGGTCTGTCTCTGTCTACTGGGCTATAACATCTGGGTCTGTCTCTGTCTCTCTGGGCTATAACATCTGGGTCTGTCTCTGTCTACTGGGCTATAACATATGGGTCTGTCTCTGTCTACTGGGCTATAACATCTGTCTCTGTCTACTGGGCTATAACATCTGGGTCTGTCTCTCTGGGTCTGTCTATCTGACTATGTCTGTCTCTCTGGGTCTGTCTATCTCTATCTGGGTTTGTCTCTCTGGGTTTGTCTATCTGGGTCTGTCTGTCTATCTGGGTCTGTCTATTTGTCTCTGTCTGTCTATCTGGGTCTGTCTCTCTGGGTCTGTCTATCTGGGTCTGTCTATCTGGGTCTGTCTCTCTGGGTCTGTCTCTCTGGGTCTGTCTATCTGTCTCTGTCTGTCTATCTGGGTCTGTCTATCTGTCTCTGTCTGTCTATCTGGGTCTGTCTATCTGGGTCTGTCTCTCTGGGTCTGTCTATCTGGGTCTGTCTCTCTGGGTCTGTCTATCTGGGTCTGTCTATCTGGGTCTTTCTATCTGGGTCTGTCTATCTGTCTCTGTCTATCTGGGTCTGTCTGTCTGTCTATCTGGGTCTGTCTCTCTGGGTCTGTCTATCTGTCTATCTGGGTCTGTCTCTCTGGGTCTGTCTATCTGGGTCTTTCTATCTGGGTCTGTCTATCTGGGTCTGTCTATCTGTCTATCTGGGTCTGTCTATCTGGGTCTGTCTCTCTGGGTCTGTCTATCTGGGTCTGTCTATCTGGGTCTTTCTATCTGGGTCTGTCTATCTGGGTCTTTCTATCTGGGTCTGTCTATCTGTCTCTGTCTATCTGTCTCTGTCTATCTGGGTCTGTCTCTCTGGGTCTGTCTATCTGTCTCTGTCTATCTGGGTCTGTCTATCTGTCTCTGTCTCTCTGGGTCTGTCTGTCTGTCTATCTGGGTCTTTCTATCTGGGTCTGTCTATCTGTCTCTATCTATCTGGGTCTGTCTATCTGTCTCTGTCTGTCTATCTGGGTCTGTCTATCTGTCTCTGTCTATCTATCTGGGTCTGTCTATCTGGGTCTGTCTCTCTGGGTCTGTCTCTCTGGGTCTGTCTCTCTGGGTCTGTCTATCTGGGTCTGTCTATCTGTCTCTGTCTGTCTATCTGGGTCTGTCTGTCTATCTGTCTGTCTATCTGGGTCTGTCTGTCTGTCTATCTGGGTCTGTCTCTCTGGGTCTGTCTATCTGTCTGTCTATCTGGGTCTGTCTCTCTGGGTCTGTCTATCTGTCTGTGTATCTGGGTCTGTCTCTCTGTCTCTGTCTATCTGTCTATCTCTCTGGGTCTGTCTATCTGTCTCTCTCAATATTTCAATTTCAATTTAAGGGCTCTATTATCATATGTTAACATTGCCAAAGCAAGTGAAATAAAAGTGAAATCAACAATAAAAATGAACTGTAAACATTTCAGACATTCCTGAGGAATATATATCTCCTTTCTCTGTCTCTGTCTCTCTCTCTCTCTCTCTCTCTCTCTCTCTCTCTCTCTCTCTCTCTCTCTCTCTCTCTCTCTCTCCCTGTCTCTGTCTCTGTCTCTGACTCTGTCTCTGTCTCTCCCCTGTCTCTCTCTCTCCCCCCCCCTCTCTCTCTCTCTCTCTCTCTCTCTCTCTCCCTCTCTCCCTGAGACTCTCTCTCCCTCCCTCTCCAGAGATCTCAGTAATAACCAGATATCAGAACTGGCACCAGATGCTTTCCAAGGCCTGAGATCTCTCAACTCTCTGTGAGTATTCTACCCTCTAGCTACAACACACACACACACACACCTTAAGATCCCCTCTATTGACGTTAGCGTGTGTTGTGTTGTCCAGGGTGCTCTACGGGAATAAGATCACGGAAATCTCCAAAGGATTGTTGGAGGGACTGTTTTCTCTTCAGCTACTGTGAGTACAACACACCTGAAATAACACACTATGTGTTTATAACCTAACGTATCAGCTGGAAAACAAACAGGGCCTTTGGAGTACAACACACCTGAAATAACACACTCAAGACTGTTGAATGCTAATAAGTTAGCGTGTTTCTATGTGTTTCAGGCTGTTGAATGCTAATATGTTAGCGTGTTTCTCTGTGTTTCAGGCTGTTGAATGCTAATATGTTAGCATGTTTCTATGTGTTTCAGGCTGTTGAATGCTAATATGTTAGCGTGTTTCTCTGTGTTTCAGGATGTTGAATGCTAATATGTTAGCATGTTTCTATGTGTTTCAGGCTGTTGAATGCTAATAAGTTATTATTTTTCAGGATGTTGAATGCATGTTTCTATGTGTTTCAGGATGTTGAATGCTAATAAGTTAGCGTGTTTCTATGTGTTTCAGGCTGTTGAATGCTAATATGTTAGCATGTTTCTATGTGTTTCAGGCTGTTGAATGCTAATATGTTAGCGTGTTTCTCTGTGTTTCCGGATGTTGAATGCTAATATGTTAGCATGTTTCTATGTGTTTCAGGCTGTTGAATGCTAATAAGTTATTATTTTTCAGGATGTTGAATGCTAATACGTTAGCGTGTTTCTCTGTGTTTCAGGATGTTGAATGCTAATAAGTTAGCGTGTTTCTATGTGTTTCAGGCTGTTGAATGCTAATAAGTTGGCATGTTTCTATGTGTTTCAGGATGTTGAATGCTAATATGTTAGCGTGTTTCTCTCTGTTTCAAGATGTTAAATGCTAATAAGTTAGCGTGTTTCTATGTGTTTCAGGCTGTTGAATGCTAATAAGTTAGCATGTTTCTATGTGTTTCAGGATGTTGAATGCTAATAAGTTAGCATGTTTCTATGTGTTTCAGGATGTTGAATGCTAATAAGTTAGCATGTTTCTATGTGTTTCAGGATGTTGAATGCTAATAAGTTAGCATGTTTCTATGTGTTTCAGGATGTTGAATGCTAATATGTTAGCGTGTTTCTCTGTGTTTCAGGCTGTTGAATGCTAATATGTTAGCATGTTTCTATGTGTTTCAGGCTGTTGAATGCTAATAAGTTATTATTTTTCAGGATGTTGAATGCTAATATGTTAGCGTGTTTCTATGTGTTTCAGGCTGTTGAATGCTAATAAGTTAGCGTGTCTGCGTGTCGATGCGTTCCAAGACCTCCACAACCTCAACTTGCTCTCTCTATACGACAACAAACTACAGACCATCGCTAAGGGAACCTTTGCTTCACTACGAGCCATACAGACCCTGTACGTACACACACACACACGCACACGCACACGCACGCACGCACGCACACACACACACACACGCACACGCACGCACACACACACAGACACTTAATATCAATATTCTTGTCATTTCTGAATGGTTTGTTATGGCCTTGGATGCCAGACTGGTCTGAGACTAAAGACTGAGTCACTGGGATACTTAGGGGAGACGTGGTCTGAGACTAAAGACTGAGTCACTGGGATACTTAGGGAAGACGTGGTCTGAGACTAAAGACTGAGTCACTGGGATACTCAGGGAAGACGTGGTCTGAGACTAAAGACTGAGTCACTGGGATACTTAGAGAAGACGTGGTCTGAGACTAAAGACTGAGTCACTGGGATACTCAGGGAAGACGTGGTCTGAGTCACTGGGATACTTAGGGAAGACGTGGTCTGAGACTAAAGACTGAGTCACTGGGATACTTAGGGAAGACGTGGTCTGAGACTAAAGACTGAGTCACTGGGATACTTAGGGAAGACGTGGTCTGAGTCACTGGTTAGTCACTACTTAGAGAAGACGTGGTCTGAGACTAAAGACTGAGTCACTGGGATACTCAGGGAAGACGTGGTCTGAGTCACTGGGATACTTAGGGAAGACGTGGTCTGAGACTAAAGACTGAGTCACTGGGATACTTAGGGAAGACGTGGTCTGAGACTAAAGACTGAGTCACTGGGATACTTAGGGGAGACGTGGTCTGAGACTAAAGACTGAGTCACTGGGATACATAGGGAAGACGAGGTCTGAGACTAAAGACTGAGTCACTGGGATACTTAGGAAAGACGTGGTCTGAGACTAAAGACTGAGTCACTGGGATACTCAGGGAAGACGTGGTCTGAGTCACTGGGATACTCAGGGAAGACGTGGTCTGAGTCACTGTGATACTCAGAGAAGACGTGGTCTGAGTCACTGGGATACTCAGGGAAGACGTGGTCTGAGTCACTGGGATACTTAGAGAAGACGTGGTCTGAGACTAAAGACTGAGTCACTGGGACACTTAGAGAAGACGTGGTCTGAGACTAAAGACTGAGTCACTGGGATACTTAGGGAAGACGTGGTCTGAGACTAAAGACTGAGTCACTGGGATACTTAGGGGAGACGTGGTCTGAGAATAAAGACTTAGTCACTGGGATACTCAGGGAAGACGTGGTCTGAGTCACTGGGATACTCAGGGAAGACGTGGTCTGAGTCATTGGGATACTTAGGGAAGACGTGGTCTGAGCCTAAGACTGAGTCACTGGGATACTTAGGGAAGACGTGGTCTGAGTCACTGGGATACTTAGAGAAGACGTGGTCTGAGACTAAAGACTGAGTCACTGGGATACTTAGGGAAGACGTGGTCTGAGACTAAAGACTGAGTCACTGGGATACTTAGGGAAGACATGGTCTGAGACTAAAGACTGAGTCACTGGGATACTTAGGGAAGACGTGGTCTGAGTCACTGGGATACTTAGGGGAGACGTGGTCTGAGACTAAAGACTGAGTCACTGGGATACTTAGGGAAGACGTGGTCTGAGTCACTGGGATACTTAGGGAAGACGTGGTCTGAGACTAAAGACTGAGTCACTGGGGTACTCAGGGAAGACGTGGTCTGAGTCACTGGGATACTCAGGGAAGACGTGGTCTGAGTCACTGGGATACTTAGGGAAGACGTGGTCTGAGTCTAAAGACTGACTCACTGGGATACTCAGGGAAGACGTGGTCTGAGTCATTGGGATACTTAGGGAAGATGTGGTCTGAGACTAAAGACTGAGTCACTGGAATACTTAGGGAAGACGTGGTCTGAACTATAGACTGAGTCACTGGGATACTTAGGGAAGACCAGGTCTGAGACTAAAGACTGAGTCACTAGGATACTTAGGGGAGACGTGGTCTGAGTCACTGGGATACTTAGGGAAGACGTGGTCTGAGTCACTGTGATAATCAGGGAAGACGTGGTCTGAGACTAAAGACGGAGTCACTGGGGTACTCAGGGAAGACGTGGTCTGAGACTAAAGACTGAGTCACTGGGATACTCAGGGAAGACGTGGTCTGAGTCACTGGGATACTTAGAGAAGACGTGGTCTGAGACTAAAGACTGAGTCACTGGGACACTTAGAGAAGACGTGGTCTGAGACTAAAGACTGAGTCACTGGGATACTTAGGGAAGACGTGGTCTGAGACTAAAGACTGAGTCACTGGGGTACTCAGGGAAGACGTGGTCTGAGTCACTGGGATACTCAGGGAAGACGTGGTCTGAGTCACTGGGATACTTAGGGAAGACGTGGTCTGAGTCTAAAGACTGAGTCACTGGGATACTCAGGGAAGAGGTGGTCTGAGTCATTGGGATACTTAGGGAAGACGTGGTCTGAGTCACTGGGATACTTAGGGAAGACAAGGTCTGAGTCACTGGGATACTTAGGGAAGACATGGTCTGAGACTAAAGACTGAGTCACTGGGATACTTAGGAAATACGAGGTCTGAGACTAAATACTGAGTCACTGGGATACTTAGGGAAGACGTGGTCTGAGACTAAAGACTGAGTCACTGGGATACTTAGGGAAGACAAGGTCTGAGTCACTGGGATACTTAGGAAAGACGAGGTCTGAGACTAAAGACTGAGTCACTGGGATACTTAGGGAAGACGTGGTCTGAGACTAAAGACTGAGTCACTGGGATACTTAGGGAAGATGTGGTCTGAGACTAAAGACTGAGTCACTGGAATACTTAGGGAACACGTGGTATGAGACTATAGACTGAGTCACTGGGATACTTAGGGAAGACGAGGTCTGAGACTAAAGACTGAGTCACTAGGATACTTAGGGGAGACATGGTCTGAGTCACTGGGATACTTAGGGAAGACGTGGTCTGAGTCACTGTGATACTCAGGGAAGATGTGGTCTGAGACTAAAGACTGAGTCACTGGGGTACTCAGGGAAGACGTGGTCTGAGTCACTGGGATACTTAGAGAAGACGTGGTCTGAGACTAAAGACTGAGTCACTGGGACACTTAGAGAAGACGTGGTCTGAGACTAAAGACTGAGTCACTGGAATACTTAGGGAAGACGTGGTCTGAGACTAAAGACTGAGTCACTGGGATACTTAGGGGAGACGTGGTCTGAGACTAAAGACTGAGTCACTGGGATACTCAGGGAAGACGTGGTCTGAGTCACTGGGATACTTAGGGAAGATGTGGTCTGAGACTAAAGACTGAGTCACTGGAATACTTAGGGAAGACGTGGTCTGAACTATAGACTGAGTCACTGGGATACTTAGGGAAGACGAGGTCTGAGACTAAAGACTGAGTCACTAGGATACTTAGGGGAGACGTGGTCTGAGTCACTGGGATACTTAGGGAAGACGTGGTCTGAGTCACTGTGATAATCAGGGAAGACGTGGTCTGAGACTAAAGACTGAGTCACTGGGGTACTCAGGGAAGACGTGGTCTGAGACTAAAGACTGAGTCACTGGGATACTCAGGGAAGACGTGGTCTGAGTCACTGGGATACTTAGAGAAGACGTGGTCTGAGACTAAAGACTGAGTCACTGGGATACTTAGGGAAGACATGGTCTGAGACTAAAGACTGAGTCACTGGGATACTTAGGGAAAACATGGTCTGAGTCACTGGGATACTTAGGGAAGACGTGGTCTGAGACTAAAGACTGAGTCACTGGGATACTTTGGGGAGAAGTGGTCTGAGACTAAAGACTGAGTCACTGGGCTACTCAGGGAAGATGTGGTCTGAGTCACTGTGATACTCAGGGAAGACGTGGTCTGAGTCACTGGGATACTCAGGGAAGACGTGGTCTGAGTCACTGGGATACTTAGAGAAGACGTGGTCTGAGACTAAAGACTGAGTCACTGGGACACTTAGAGAAGACGTGGTCTGAGACTAAAGACTGAGTCACTGGAATACTTAGGGAAGACGTGGTCTGAGACTAAAGACTGAGTCACTGGGATACTTAGGGGAGACGTGGTCTGAGACTAAAGACTGAGTCACTGGGATACTCAGGGAAGACGTGGTCTGAGTCACTGGGATACTTAGGGAAGATGTGGTCTGAGACTAAAGACTGAGTCACTGGAATACTTAGGGAAGACGTGGTCTGAACTATAGACTGAGTCACTGGGATACTTAGGGAAGACGAGGTCTGAGACTAAAGACTGAGTCACTAGGATACTTAGGGGAGACGTGGTCTGAGTCACTGGGATACTTAGGGAAGACGTGGTCTGAGTCACTGTGATAATCAGGGAAGACGTGGTCTGAGACTAAAGACTGAGTCACTGGGGTACTCAGGGAAGACGTGGTCTGAGACTAAAGACTGAGTCACTGGGATACTCAGGGAAGACGTGGTCTGAGTCACTGGGATACTTAGAGAAGACGTGGTCTGAGACTAAAGACTGAGTCACTGGGATACTTAGGGAAGACATGGTCTGAGACTAAAGACTGAGTCACTGGGATACTTAGGGAAAACATGGTCTGAGTCACTGGGATACTTAGGGAAGACGTGGTCTGAGACTAAAGACTGAGTCACTGGGGTACTCAGGGAAGACTCGGTCTGAGTCACTGGGATACTCAGGGAAGACGTGGTCTGAGTCACTGTTATACTCAGGGAAGACGTGGTCTGAGTCACTGGGATACTCAGGGAAGACGTGGTCTGAGTCACTGGGATACTTAGAGAAGACGTGGTCTGAGACTAAAGACTGAGTCACTGGGACACTTAGAGAAGACGTGGTCTGAGACTAAAGACTGAGTCACTGGGATACTTAGGGAAGACGTGGTCTGAGACTAAAGACTGAGTCACTGGGATACTTTGGGGAGAAGTGGTCTGAGACTAAAGACTGAGTCACTGGGATACTCAGGGAAGACGTGGTCTGAGTCACTGGGATACTTAGAGAAGACGAGGTCTGAGTCTAAAGACTGAGTCACTGGGATACTCAGGGAAGACGTGGTCTGAGTCACTGGGATACTTAGGGAAGACGTGGTCTGAGTCTAAAGACTGAGTCACTGGGATACTCAGGGAAGACGTGGTCTGAGTCATTGGGATACTTAGGGAAGACGTGGTCTGAGTCACTGGGATACTTAGGGAAGACAAGGTCTGAGTCACTGGGATACTTAGGGAAGACATGGTCTGAGACTAAAGACTGAGTCACTGGGATACTTAGGGAAGACGTGGTCTGAGTCACTGGGATACTTAGGGAAGACGTGGTCTGAGTCACTGGGATACTTAGGAAAGACGAGGTCTGAGACTAAAGACTGAGTCACTGGGATGCTTAGGGAAGATGTGGTCTGAGTCACTGGGATACTTAGGAAAGACGAGGTCTGAGACTAAAGACTGAGTCACTGGGATACTTAGGGAAGACGTGGTCTGAGACTAAAGACTGAGTCACTGGGATACTTAGGGGAGACGTGGTCTGAGTCACTGGGATACTCAGGGAAGACGTGGTCTGAGTCATTGGGATACTTAGGGAAGACGTGGTCTGAGCCTAAGACTGAGTCACTGGGATACTTGGGGAAGACATGGTCTGAGTCACTGGGATACTTAGAGAAGACGTGGTCTGAGACTAAAGACTGAGTCACTGGGATACTTAGGGAAGACGTGGTCTGAGTCACTGGGATACTTAGGGAAGACGTGGTCTGAGACTAAAGACTGAGTCACTGGGGTACTCAGGGAAGACTCGGTCTGAGTCACTGGGATACTCAGGGAAGACGTGGTCTGAGTCACTGTTATACTCAGGGAAGACGTGGTCTGAGTCACTGGGATACTCAGGGAAGACGTGGTCTGAGTCACTGGGATACTTAGAGAAGACGTGGTCTGAGACTAAAGACTGAGTCACTGGGACACTTAGAGAAGACGTGGTCTGAGACTAAAGACTGAGTCACTGGGATACTTAGGGAAGACGTGGTCTGAGACTAAAGACTGAGTCACTGAGATACTTAGGGGAGAAGTGGTCTGAGACTAAAGACTGAGTCACTGGGATACTTAGGGAAGACGTGGTCTGAGTCACTGGGATACTTAGAGAAGACGTGGTCTGAGTCACTGGGATACTTAGGGAAGACGTGGTCTGAGACTAAAGACTGAGTCACTGGGATACTTAGGGAAGACATGGTCTGAGACTAAAGACTGAGTCACTGGGATACTTAGGGAAGACGTGGTCTGAGTCACTGGGATACTTAGGGAAGACGTGGTCTGAGACTAAAGACTGAGTCACTGGGGTACTCAGGGAAGACTCGGTCTGAGTCACTGGGATACTCAGGGAAGACGTGGTCTGAGTCACTGTTATACTCAGGGAAGACGTGGTCTGAGTCACTGGGATACTCAGGGAAGACGTGGTCTGAGTCACTGGGATACTTAGGGAAGACGTGGTCTGAGACTAAAGACTGAGTCACTGAGATACTTAGGGGAGAAGTGGTCTGAGACTAAAGACTGAGTCATTGGGATACTCAGGGAAGACGTGGTCTGAGTCACTGGGATACTTAGGGAAGACGTGGTCTGAGTCACTGGGATACTTAGGAAAGACGAGGTCTGAGACTAAAGACTGAGTCACTGGGATACTTAGGAAAGACGTGGTTTGAGACTAAAGACTGAGTCACTGGGATACTTAGGGGAGACGTGATCTGAGTCACTGGGATGCTTAGGGAAGACAAGGTCTGAGTCACTGGGATACTTAGGGAAGACATGGTCTGAGACTAAAGACTGAGTCACTGGGATACTTAGGGAAGACGTGGTCTGAGTCACTGGGATACTTAGGGAAGACGTGGTCTGAGTCACTGGGATACTTAGGAAAGACGAGGTCCCAATTTGTAAGTCGCTCTGGATAAGAGCGTCTGCTAAATGACTTAAATGTTAAAAATGAATGTAAAATGTCTGAGACTAAAGACTGAGTCACTGGGATACTTAGGAAAGACGTGGTCTGAGACTAAAGACTGAGTCACTGGGATACTTAGGGGAGACGTGGTCTGAGTCACTGGGATACTTAGGGAAGATTTGGTCTGAGACTAAAGACTGAGTCACTGGGATACTTAGGGAAGACGTGGTCTCAGACTAAAGACTGAGTCACTGGGATACTTAGGGAAGACGTGGTCTGAGTCACTGGGATACTTAGGGGAGATGAGGTCTGATACTAAAGACTGAGTCTCTGGGATACTTAGGGAACATGAGGTCTGAGACTAAAGACTGAGTCACTGGGATACTTAGGGAAGACGTGGTCTGAGACGAAAGACTGAGTCACTGGGATACTTAGGGAAGACGTGGTCTGAGACTAAAGACTGAGTCACTGGGATACTTAGGGGAGACGTGGTCTGAGACTAAAGACTGAGTCACTGGGATACTTAGGGGAGACGTGGTCTGAGTCACTGGGATACTTAGGGAAGACAAGGTCTGAGTCACTGGGATACTTAGGGAAGACGAGGTCTGAGACTAAAGACTGAGTCACTAGGATACTTAGGGGAGACGTGGTCTGAGTCACTGGGATACTTAGGGAAGACGTGGTCTCAGACTAAAGACTGAGTCACTGGGATACTTAGGGAAGACGTGGTCTGAGTCTAAAGACTGAGTCACTGGGATACTTAGGGAAGACGTGGTCTGAGACTAAAGACTGAGTCACTGGGATACTGAGGGAAGACGTGGTCTGAGACTAAAGACTGAGTCACTGGGATACTTAGGGAAGACATGGTCTGAGACTAAAGACTGAGTCACTGGGATACTTAGGGAAGACGTGGTCTCAGACTAAAGACTGAGTCACTGGGATACTTAGGGAAGATTTGGTCTGAGACTAAAGACTGAGTCACTGGGATACTTAGGGAAGACGTGGTCTCAGACTAAAGATTGAGTCACTGGGATACTTAGGGAAGACGTGGTCTGAGTCACTGGGATACTTAGGGGAGATGAGGTCTGATACTAAAGACTGAGTCTCTGGGATACTTAGGGAAGATGAGGTCTGAGACTAAAGACTGAGTCACTGGGATACTTAGGGAAGACGTGGTCTGAGACGAAAGACTGAGTCACTGGGATACTTAGGGAAGACGTGGTCTGAGACTAAAGACTGAGTCACTGGGATACTTAGGGGAGACGTAGTCTCAGAGTAAAGACTGAGTCACTGGGATACTTAGGGAAGACGTGGTCTGAGACTAAAGACTGAGACACTGGGATACTTAGGGAAGACGTGGTCTGAGTCACTGGGATACTTAGGGAAGAAGTGGTCTGAGACTAAAGACTGAGTCACTGGGATACTTAGGGGAGACGTGGTCTCAGACTAAAGACTGAGTCACTGGGATACTTAGGGAAGACGTGGTCTGAGTCACTGGGATACTCAGGGAAGATGTGGTCTGAGTCACTGGGATACTTAGGGGAGACGTGGTCTGAGTCTAAAGACTGAGTCACTGGGATACTCAGGGACGACAAGGTCTGAGACTAAAGACTGAGTCACTGGGATACTCAGGGACGACAAGGTCTGAGACTAAAGACTGAGTCACTGGGATACTTAGGGAAGACGTGGTCTGAGACTAAAGACTGAGTCACTGGGATACTTAGGGAAGATGTGGTCTGAGTCACTGGGATACTTAGGGGAGACGTGGTCTGAGTCTAAAGACTGAGTCACTGGGATACTTAGGGAAGACGAGGTCTGAGACTAAAGACTGATTCACTGGGATACTTAGGGGAGACGTGGTCTGAGTCACTGGGATACTTAGGGAAGATGTGGTCTGAGACTAAAGACTGAGTCACTGGGGTACTTAGGGAAGACGAGGTCTGAGACTAAAGACTGAGACACTGGGATACTTAGGGAAGACGAGGTCTGAGACTAAAGACTGAGACACTGGGATACTTAGGGGAGACGTGGTCTGAGACTAAAGACTGAGTCACTGGGATACTCAGGGACGACAAGGTCTGAGGCTAAAGACTGAGTCACTGGGATACTTAGGGAAGACGTGGTCTGAGACTAAAGACTGAGTCACTGGGATACTTAGGGAAGACGTGGTCTGAGTCACTGGGATACTTAGGGGAGACGTGGTCTGAGTCTAAAGACTGAGTCACTGGGATACTTAGGGAAGACGAGGTCTGGGACTAAAGACTGAGTCACTGGGATACTTAGGGGAGATGTGGTCTGAGACTAACTGTCTGTCTGTCTGTCTGTCTGTCTGTCTGTCTGTCTGTCTGTCTGTCTGTCTGTCTGTCTGTCTGTCTGTCTGTCTGTCTGTCTGTCTGTCTGTCTGTCTGTCTGTCTGTCTGTCTCTGTGTGTGTGTGTGTGTGTGTGTGTGTGTGTGTGTGTGTGTGTGTGTGTGTGTGTGTGTGTGTGTGTGTGTGTGTGTGTGTGTGTGTGTGTGTGTGTGTGTGTGTGTGTGTGTAGCCACCTGGCCCAGAACCCGTTTATCTGTGACTGTCATCTGAAGTGGCTGGCAGACTACCTCCAAGACAACCCGATTGAGACCAGCGGAGCTCGCTGCACCTCCCCCCGTCGCCTCGCCAACAAACGCATCGGACAGATCAAGAGCAAGAAGTTCCGATGTTCAGGTAGAGACACACACACTGAGAGACACACACACTGTTAGACACACACACTGAGAGACACACACACTGAGAGACACACACACTGAGAGACACACACACACACACACACACACACTGAGAGACACACACACTGAGAGACACACACACTGTTAGACACACACACTGAGAGACACACACACTGAGAGACACACACTGAGAGAGACAAACACTGAGAGACACACACACTGAGAGACACACACACTGAGAGACACACACACTGAGAGACACACACACTGAGAGACACACACACAGAGACACACACACTGAGAGAGACACACACTGAGAGAGACACACACACTCAGAGAGACACACACACTGAGAGACACACACACTGAGAGACACACTGAGAGACACACACACAGAGAGTCACACACACAGAGAGACACACACACAGAGAGAGACACAGAGAGTCACACACACAGAGACACACACAGAGACACACACACAGAGAGTCACACACACAGAGAGACACACACAGAGAGACACACACATGGAGGGACACACACAGAGAAACACACAGACACACTGAGACACACACAGAGAGACACATAGAGACACACTGAGACACACAAAGAGACACTGAGACACACAGAGAGACACACAGAGAGACAGAGAGACACACAGAGACACACAGAGACACACAGAGAGACACACAGAGACACACTGAGACACACTGAGACACACAGAGAGACACTTAGAGAGACACAGAGAGACACACAGAGAGACACACAGAGAGACACACAGAGAGACACACAGAGAGACACACTGAGACACACAGAGAGACACAGAGAGACACACAGAGAGACACACAGAGACACACAGAGACACACTGAGAGACACACAGAGAGACACACAGAGACACACAGAGACACACACAGAGACACACACTGAGACACACAGAGAGACACACAGAGACACACAGAGAGGCACAGAGAGACACACTGAGAGACACACAGAGACACAGAGAGACACACAGAGACACACAGAGAGACACACTGAGACACACTGAGACACACAGAGAGACACACAGAGACACACAGAGAGGCACATAGAG
>NW_025746661.1:60000-62500 GCF_021184085.1 Oncorhynchus gorbuscha
TGTGAGTTAGGAGATACCATACATTCAGGATCTCAGTTAGGAGATACCACACATTCAGTTCCTGAGTTGAGTTAGGGAGATACCATACATTCAGGATCTGAGTTAGGAGATACCACACATTAGGATCTGAGTTAGGAGATACCACACATTTAGGAACTGAGTTAGGAGATACCACACATTTAGGAACTGAGTTAGGAGATACCACACATTCAGTTCCTGTGAGTTAGGAGATACCACACATTCAGTTCCTGTGAGTTAGGAGATACCATACATTCAGGATCTGAGTTAGGAGATACATACATTCACATTAGGGATCTGAGTTAGGAGATACCACACATTTAGGAACATTCAGGAACTGAGTTAGGAGATACCACACATTTAGGAACTGAGTTAGGAGATACCATTCAGGATCTGAGTTAGGAGATACACATTCAGTTCCTGATACCATACATTCAGGAGTTAGGAGATACCACACATTCAGTTCCTGTGAGTTAGGAACTGAGATACCACACATTCAGTTCCTGTGAGTTAGGAGATACCACACATTCAGTTCCTGATCTGAGTTAGGAGATACCACACATTCAGGATCTGAGTTAGGAGATACCACACATTCAGGATCTGAGTTAGGAGATACCACACATTCAGGAACTGAGTTAGGAGATACCACACATTCAGGATCTGAGTTAGGAGATACCACACATTCAGTTCCTGTGAGTTAGGAGATACCACACATTCAGGATCTGAGTTAGGAGATACCACACATTCAGGATCACACATTCAGATCTGAGTTAGGAGATACCATACATTCAGGATCTGAGTTAGGAGATACCACACATTCAGTTCCTGTGAGTTAGGAGATACCACACATTCAGGATCTGAGAGTTAGGAGATACCACACATTCAGGATCTGAGTTAGGAGATACCACACATTCAGTTCCTGTGAGTTAGGAGATACCACACATTCAGGATCTGAGTTAGGAGATACCACACATTCAGGATCTGAGTTAGGAGATACCACACATTAGGGATCTGAGTTAGGAGATACCACACATTCAGGAACACAGACTCTGAGAGACTGACAGACTGAGACACTGAGCGATTGACAGACTGAGAGACTGAGAGATTGAGAGACTGAGAGACTGAGACACTGAGAGACTGACAGACTGAGAGACTGAGAGATTGAGACACTGAGAGACTGAGAGTCTGAGACACTGACAGACTGAGAGACTGAGAGATTGAGACACTGAGAGACTGAGAGTCTGAGACACTGAGAGATTGAGACACTGAGACACTGAGAGACTGAGACACTAAGAGACTGAGACACTGAGAGACTGACAGACTGAGAGACTGAGAGATTGAGACACTGACAGACTGAGAGACTGAGAGATTGAGACACTGAGAGACTGACAGACTGAGGGATTGACAGACTGTCATCTCTGTGTTCTTCATTCACTCTCTCCCCCACTCTCCTTCCTTCCTTCCCTCCCTCCCTCCCTCCCTCCCTCCCTCCCTCCCTCCCTCCCTCCCTCCCTCCCTCCTCCCTCCCCCCTCTCTCTCCCTCCCTCCCTCTGTCTCTCTCTAGTCGTCTGAACAACAATGAGTTTTCAGTGCTGGAGGCGACCGGATTCTTTAAGAGGCTGCCTCAGCTCAAGAAGATGTAAGTATCTCAGCCAATCAATGGTTCCCAAGGTTCATTCAGCCAATCAATGGTTCCCAAGGTTCATTCAGTCTATCCCTCCCTTCTCCACTCTCTCTCTCTCTCTCTCTCTCTCCCTCCTTTCTCTCTCTCTATCTCTCTCTCTCTCTGCCTGTCTCTCTCTCTGTCTCTCTCTCTGTCTCTCTCTCTGTCTCTGTCTCTCTCTGTCTCTCTCTCTGTCTCTCTCTCTGTCTCTCTCTCTCTGTCTCTCTCTCTCTCTGTCTCTCTCTCTCTGTCTGTCTCCCCCTCTCTCTCTCTCTCTCTCTCTCTCTCTCTCTCTCTCCTCTCTCTCTCTCTCTCTCTCTCTGTCTCTCTCTGTCTCTCCCTCCCTTCTCTCTCTGTCTCTCTCTCTGTCTCTCTCTCTGTCTGTCTCCCCCTCTCTCTCTCTCTCTCTCTCTCTCTCTGTCTCTGTCTCTCCCTCATTTCTCCTCTCTCTCTGTCTCTGTCTCTGTCTCTCTCTCTCCATAGTAACCTCAGTAACAACCGTATCAGTGACATAGAGGAGGGGACATTTGAAGGAGCGACAGGAGTCAATGAGTTGATTCTGACTTCTAACAGACTGGAGAACATCCAGCAGGGCATGTTACAGGGTCTCAACGGACTACGCACACTGTGGGTACACACACACACACACACACACACACACACACACACACACACACACACACACACACACACACACACACACACACACACACACACACACACACACACACACACACACACACACACACACACACACACACACACACACACACACACACACACACACACACACACACAGGGCATGTTACAGGGTCTCAA
>NW_025746661.1:67500-75000 GCF_021184085.1 Oncorhynchus gorbuscha
CTCTCCTCTCTCTCCTCTCTCTCTCTCTCCTCTCTCCTTCCTCTCTCCTTCCTCTCTCCTTCCTCTCGCTCTCTCTCTTCTCTCCCTCCTCTCTCCTCTCTCCTCTCTCCTCTCCACTCTTTCCTTCCTCTCTCCCTCCTCTCTCCCTCCTCTCTCCTCTCACCCTCCTCTCTCCATCCCCTCTCCCTCCGCTCTCCTCTCTCCCTCCTCTCTCCCTCCTCTCTCCTCTCACCCTCCTCTCTCCATCCCCTCTCCCTCCGCTCTCCTCTCTCCTTCCTCTCTCCTTCCTCTCGCTCTCTCTCTTCTCTCCCTCCTCTCTCCTTTCTCCTCTCTCCTTCCTCTCTCCTTCCTCTCTCTCTCCTCTCTCCTTCCTCTCTCTCGCCTCTCTCCTCTCTCTCCTCTCTCTCTCCTTCCTCTCTCCCTCCTCTCTCCTTCGTCTCTCCTTCCTCTCTCCTCTCTCTCTCCTCTCCACTCTTTCCATCCCCTCTCCCTCCCTCCTCACTCTCTCCTCCTCCATCCCTTCCTCTCGCTCTCTCTCTCTTCTCTCCCTCCTCTCTCTCTCTCTCTCTCTCTCCTCTCCTCTCTCCTCTCTCTCTCTCTCCTCTCTCCCTCCTCTCTCCCTCCTCTCTCCTCTCTCCCTCCTCTCTCCCTCCTCTCTCCTCTCACCCTCCTCTCTCCATCCCCTCTCCCTCCGCTCTCCTCTCTCCTTCCTCTCTCCTTCCTCTCGCTCTCTCTCTTCTCTCCCTCCTCTCTCCTCTCTCCTCTCTCCTTCCTCTCTCCTTCCTCTCTCTCTCCTCTCTCCTTCCTCTCTCTCGCCTCTCTCCTCTCTCTCCTCTCTCTCTCCTTCCTCTCTCCCTCCTCTCTCCTTCCTCTCTCTCGCCTCTCTCCTTCCTCTCTCTCGCCTCTCTCCTCTCTCTCCTCTCTCTCTCCTTCCTCTCTCCCTCCTCCCTCCTTCCTCTCTCCTTCCTCTCTCCTCTCTCTCTCCTCTCCACTCTTTCCTTCCTCTCTCCCTCCTCTCTCCCTCCTCTCTCCTCTCACCCTCCTCTCTCCATCCCCTCTCCCTCCGCTCTCCTCTCTCCTTCCTCTCTCTCTTCTCTCCCTCCTCTCTCCTCTCTCCTCTCTCACTCCTCTCTCCTCTCTCCCTCCTCTCTCTCTCCTCTCTCCCTCCTCTCTCCCTCCTCTCTCCTCTCTCCCTCCTCTCTCCCTCCTCTCTCCTCTCTCCTCTCTCCTTCCTCTCTCCTTCCTCTCTCTCTCCCTCTTCTCTCCCTCCTCTCTCTCTCTCCTCTCTCCCTCCTCTCTCCTCTCTCCCTTCTCTCTCTCGCCTCTCTCCCTCCTCTCTCCCTCCTCTCTCCTCTCTCCTTCCTCTCTCCTCTCTCCTTCCTCTCTCCCTCCTCTCTCCCTCCTCTCTCCTCTCTCCCTCCTTTCTCCCTCCTCTCTCCTCTCTTCTCTCTCCCTCCTCTCCCCCTCCTCTCTCCTCTCTTCCTCCTCTCTCTCTCTCCCTCCTCTCTCCTCTCTCCTCTCTCCTCTCTCCCTCCTCTCTCCTCTCTCCTTCCTCTCTCCTCTCTCCTTCCTCTCTCTCTCCTCTCTCCTTCCTCTCTCTCTCCTCTCTTTCTCTCTCCCTCTAGGTAATGATGAGAACAGTTGTAGTCCAGTGTTGAGGTGTCCTGCAGAATGCAGCTGTCTGGATACAGTGGTCCGCTGTAGTAACAAGGGCCTCAGCACCCTGCCTAAAGGACTGCCCAAGGACACTACAGAACTGTGAGACCTCATCTGTCTGTCTGTCTGTCTGTCTGTCTGTCTGTCTGTCTGTCTGTCTGTCTGTCTGTCTGTCTGTCTGTCTGTCTGTCTGTCTGTCTGTCTGTCTGTCTGTCTGTCTGTCTGTCTGTCTGTCTGTCTGACTATCTCTCTCTTCTCTCTCTCTCCCCTCTCTCTCTCTCTCTCTCCTCTCCTCTCTCTCTCCTCTCTCTCTCTCCTCTCTCTCCTCTCCTCTCACTCTTTCATCTCTCTCTCTCTCTCCTCTCTCTATCCTCTCTCTCCTCTCCTCTCTCTCTCTCCTCTCACTCTCTCCTCTCTCTCCTCTCATCTCTCACTCTCTCATCTCTCTCTCCTCTATCTCTCTGTCTCGCTCTCTCTCTCTCTCTCTGTCTCGCTCTCTCTGTGTCTCTCTCTCCTCTACCTCTCTCTCTCTCTCTGTCTCCTCTCTCTCCTCTCTCTCCTCTACCTCTCTCTCTCTCTCTGTCTCCTCTCTCTCTCCTCTCTCTCCTCTCCTCTCTCTCCTCTCCTCTCTCTCCTCTCCTCTCTCTCTCTCTCCTCTCCTCTCTCTCTCTCTCCCTCTCTCTCCTCTCTCTCCTCCCTCTCTCCCTCTCTCTCTCCTCTCTCTCTCCTCTCTCTCTCTCTCTCTAGGTATCTGGATGGTAACCAGCTCACACAAGTCCCAGTGGAACTCTCAAATTACAAGCACTTAACACTCATGTAGGTGTCACACACACACACCAGGGTATGTCCAGAGTGACTTGTTGTTTGCAGTCTGCCTGTAGCACTAACTCTGGCTGGAAATATTGTCTGTGTATGTGTGGTGCGTGTATGTGTGTGGTGCGTGTGTGTGTGTGTATGTGTGTGTGTGTGTGTGTGTGTGTGTGTGTGTGTGTGTGTGTGTGTGTGTGTGTGTGTGTGTGTGTGTGTGTGTGTGTGTGTGTGTGTGTGTGTGTGTGTGTGTGTGTTACATGTGTGTGTGTGTGTGTGTGTGTTGTGTGTGTGTGTGTGTGCGTGTGTGTTACATGTGTGTGTGTGTTACATGCTGCTTCTCCTTGTTGTTTCAGTGACCTGAGTAACAACCAGATCAGCACGTTGTCCAACTACAGCCTGAGTAACATGACAGAACTACTGACACTGTGAGTCTGACTATATGTCTATCTGGGCTGGGGGGTTACTATCCTGGTAGGGTTAGAGTTAGGGGGGGGTTACTATCCTGGTAGGGTTAGAGTTAGGGGGGTTACTATCCTGGTAGGGTTAGAGTTAGGGGGGTTACTATCCTGGTAGGGTTATCCTGGAGTTAGGGGGGGTTACTATCCTGGTAGGGTTAGAGTTAGGGGGTTACTATCCTGGTAGGGTTAGAGTTAGGGGGGTTACTATCCTGGTAGGGTTAGAGTTAGGGGGTTACTATCCTGGTAGGGTTAGAGTTAGGGGGTTACTATCCTGGTAGGGTTAGAGTTAGGGGGGGTTACTATCCTGGTAGGGTTAGAGTTAGGGGGGTTACTATCCTGGTAGGGTTAGAGTTAGGGGGGTTACTATCCTGGTAGGGTTAGAGTTAGGGGGTTACTATCCTAGAGTTAGGGGGGGGTTAGGGTTAGAGTTAGGGGGGGTTACTATCCTGGTAGGGTTAGAGTTAGGGGGTTACTATCCTGGTAGGGTTAGAGTTAGGGGGGTTACTATCCTGGTAGGGTTAGAGTTAGGGGGTTACTATCCTGGTAGGGTTAGAGTTAGGGGGGGTTACTATCCTGGTAGGGTTAGAGTTAGGGGGTTACTATCCTGGTAGGGTTAGAGTTAGGGTTAGAGTTAGGGGGTTACTATCCTGGTAGGGTTAGAGTTAGGGGGGTTACTATCCTGGTAGGGTTAGAGTTAGGGGGGGTTACTATCCTGGTAGGGTTAGAGTTAGGGGGGTTACTATCCTGGTAGGGTTAGAGTTAGGGGGTTACTATCCTGGTAGGGTTAGAGTTAGAGGGGGTTACTATCCTGGTAGGGTTAGAGTTAGGGGGTTACTATCCTGGTAGGGTTAGAGTTAGGGGGTTACTATCCTGGTAGGGTTAGAGTTAGGGGGTTACTATCCTGGTAGGGTTAGAGTTAGGGGGGTTACTATCCTGGTAGGGTTAGAGTTAGGGGGGTTACTATCCTGGTAGGGTTAGAGTTAGGGGGTTACTATCCTGGTAGGGTTAGAGTTAGGGGGTTACTATCCTGGTAGGGTTAGAGTTAGGGGGTTACTATCCTGGTAGGGTTAGAGTTAGGGGGGGTTACTATCCTGGTAGGGTTAGAGTTAGGGGGGTTACTATCCTGGTAGGGTTAGAGTTAGGGGGTTACTATCCTGGTAGGGTTAGAGTTAGGGGGTTACTATCCTGGTAGGGTTAGAGTTAGGGGGGGTTACTATCCTGGTAGGGTTAGAGTTAGGGTTAGAGGGGGGTTACTATCCTGGTAGGGTTAGAGTTATGGGGGGGTTACTATCCTGGTAGGGTTAGAGTTAGGGGGTTACTATCCTGGTAGGGTTAGAGTTAGGGGGTTACTATCCTGGTAGGGTTAGAGTTAGGGGGTTACTATCCTGGTAGGGTTAGAGTTAGGGGGGTTACTATCCTGGTAGGGTTAGAGTTAGGGGGGGTTACTATCCTGGTAGGGTTAGAGAGGGGGTTACTATCCTGGTAGGGTTAGAGGGGGGTTACTATCCTGGTAGGGTTAGAGTTAGGGGGGTTACTATCCTGGTAGGGTTAGAGTTAGGGGGTTACTATCCTGGTAGGGTTAGAGTTAGGGGGGTTACTATCCTGGTAGGGTTAGAGTTAGGGGGGTTACTATCCTGGTAGGGTTAGAGTTAGGGGGTTACTATCCTGGTAGGGTTAGAGTTAGGGGGTTACTATCCTGGTAGGGTTAGAGTTAGGGGGGTTACTATCCTGGTAGGGTTAGAGTTAGGGGGGTTACTATCCTGGTAGGGTTAGAGTTAGGGGGTTACTATCCTGGTAGGGTTAGAGTTAGGGGGGTTACTATCCTGGTAGGGTTAGAGTTATGGGGGGTTACTATCCTGGTAGGGTTAGAGTTATGGGGGGGGGGTTACTATCCTGGTAGGGTTAGAGTTAGGGGGTTACTATCCTGGTAGGGTTAGAGTTAGGGGGTTACTATCCTGGTATCCTGGTTAGGGGGTTCCTGGAGTAGAGTTAGGGGGTTACTATCCTGGTAGGGTTAGAGTTAGGGGGGGTTACTATCCTGGTAGGGTTAGAGTTAGGGGGTTACTATCCTGGTAGGGTTAGAGTTAGGGGGTTACTATCCTGGTAGGGTTAGAGTTAGGGGGGTTTACTATCCTGGTAGGGTTAGAGTTAGGGGGGTTACTATCCTGGTAGGGTTAGAGTTAGGGGGTTACTATCCTGGTAGGGTTAGAGTTAGGGGGTTACTATCCTGGTAGGGTTAGAGTTAGGGGGTTACTATCCTAGGGTTAGAGTTAGGGGGTTACTATCCTGGTAGGGTTAGAGTTAGGGGGTTACTATCCTGGTAGGGTTAGAGTTAGGGGGTTACTATCCTGGTAGGGTTAGAGTTAGGGGGGTTACTATCCTGGTAGGGTTAGAGTTAGGGGGGTTACTATCCTGGTAGGGTTAGAGTTAGGGGGGTTACTATCCTGGTAGGGTTAGAGTTAGGGGGTTACTATCCTGGTAGGGTTAGAGTTAGGGGGTTACTATCCTGGTAGGGTTAGAGTTAGGGGGTTACTATCCTGGTAGGGTTATCCTGGTAGGGAGTTAGGGGGGTTACTATCCTGGTAGGGTTAGAGTTAGGGGGGTTACTATCCTGGTAGGGTTAGAGTTAGGGGGGTTACTATCCTGGTAGGGTTAGAGTTAGGGGGTTACTATCCTGGTAGGGTTAGAGTTAGGGGGGTTACTATCCTGGTAGGGTTAGAGTTAGGGGGTTACTATCCTGGTAGGGTTAGAGTTAGGGGGTTACTATCCTGGTAGGGTTAGAGTTAGGGGGGTTACTATCCTGGTAGGGTTAGAGTTAGGGGGGGTTACTATCCTGGTAGGGTTAGAGTTAGGGGGTTACTATCCTGGTAGGGTTAGAGTTAGGGGGTTACTATCCTGGTAGGGTTAGAGTTAGGGGGGTTACTATCCTGGTAGGGTTAGAGTTAGGGGGGTTACTATCCTGGTAGGGTTAGAGTTAGGGGGTTACTATCCTGGTAGGGTTAGAGTTAGGGGGGTTACTATCCTGGTAGGGTTAGAGTTAGGGGGTTACTATCCTGGTAGGGTTAGAGTTAGGGGGGTTACTATCCTGGTAGGGTTAGAGTTAGGGGGGTTACTATCCTGGTAGGGTTAGAGTTAGGGGGTTACTATCCTGGTAGGGTTAGAGTTAGGGGGTTACTATCCTGGTAGGGTTAGAGTTAGGGGGTTACTATCCTGGTAGGGTTAGAGTTAGGGGGTTACTATCCTGGTAGGGTTAGAGTTAGGGGGGTTACTATCCTGGTAGGGTTAGAGTTAGGGGGTTACTATCCTGGTAGGGTTAGAGTTAGGGGGGTTACTATCCTGGTAGGGTTAGAGTTAGGGGGTTACTATCCTGGTAGGGTTAGAGTTAGGGGGGTTACTATCCTGGTAGGGTTAGAGTTAGGGGGTTACTATCCTGGTAGGGTTAGAGTTAGGGGGGTTACTATCCTGGTAGGGTTAGAGTTAGGGGGGTTACTATCCCTAGGGGGTTACTATCCTGGTAGGGTTAGAGTTAGGGGGGTTACTATCCTGGTAGGGTTAGAGTTAGGGGGTTACTATCCTGGTAGGGTTTAGAGTTAGGGGGGTTACTATCCTGGTAGGGTTAGAGTTAGGGGGGTTACTATCCTGGTAGGGTTAGAGTTAGGGGGTTACTATCCTGGTAGGGTTAGAGTTAGGGGGGTTACTATCCTGGTAGGGTTAGAGTTAGGGGGTTACTATCCTGGTAGGGTTAGAGTTAGGGGGGGGTTACTATCCTGGTAGGGTTAGAGTAGGGGGGGGTTACTATCCTGGTAGGGTTAGAGTTAGGGGGGGTTACTATCCTGGTAGGGTTATCCTGGTAGGGTTAGAGGGGGGTTACTATCCTGGTAGGGTTAGAGTTAGGGGGGTTACTATCCTGGTAGGGTTAGAGTTAGGGGGTTACTATCCTGGTAGGGTTAGAGTTAGGGGGGTTACTATCCTGGTAGGGTTAGAGTTAGGGGGTTACTATCCTGGTAGGGTTAGAGTTAGGGGGTTACTATCCTGGTAGGGTTAGAGTTAGGGGGTTACTATCCTGGTAGGGTTAGAGTTAGGGGGGTTACTATCCTGGTAGGGTTAGAGTTAGGGGGGTTACTATCCTGGTAGGGTTAGAGTTAGGGGGGTTACTATCCTGGTAGGGTTAGAGTTAGGGGGTTACTATCCTGGTAGGGTTAGAGTTAGGGGGGTTACTATCCTGGTAGGGTTAGAGTTAGGGGGGTTACTATCCTGGTAGGGTTAGAGTTAGGGTTAGAGTTAGGGGGTTACTATCCTGGTAGGGTTAGAGTTAGGGGGGTTACTATCCTGGTAGGGTTAGAGTTAGGGGGGTTACTATCCTGGTAGGGTTAGAGTTAGGGGGGGTTACTATCCTGGTAGGGTTAGAGTTAGGGGGTTACTATCCTGGTAGGGTTAGAGTTAGGGGGGGTTACTATCCTGGTAGGGTTAGAGTTAGGGGGGGGGGTTACTATCCTGGTAGGGTTAGGGTTAGGGGGGTTACTATCCTGGTAGGGTTAGAGTTATCCTGGGGGGTTACTATCCTGGTAGGGTTAGA
>NW_025746661.1:80000-95082 GCF_021184085.1 Oncorhynchus gorbuscha
ACACCTTGTAGAGTCAACATGGACCAGCATCCCTGTGGAACGCTTTCAGACACCTTGTAGAGTCAACATGGGCCAGCATCCCTGTGGAAGGCTTTCAACACCTTGTAGAGTCAACATGGACCAGCATCCTTGTGGAATGCTTTCAGACACCTTGTAGAGTCAACATGGACCAGCATCCCTGTGGAACGCTTTCAATACCTTGTAGAGTCAACATGGGCCAGCATCCCTGAGGAACGCTTTCAACACCTTGTAGAGTCAACATGGGCCAGCATCCCTGTGGAAGGCTTTCAACACCTTGTAGAGTCAACATGGGCCAGCATCCCTGTGGAACGCTTTCAACACCTTGTAGAGTCAACATGGGGCCAGCATCCCTGTGGAAGGCTTTCAACACCTTGTAGAGTCAACATGGGCCAGCATCCCTGTGGAACGCTTTCAACACCTTGTAGAGTCAACATGGGCCAGCATCCCTGTGGAAGGCTTTCAACACCTTGTAGAGTCAACATGGGGCCAGCATCCCTGTGGAACGCTTTCAACACCTTGTAGAGTCAACATGGGCCAGCATCCCTGTGGAACGCTTTCAACACCTTGTAGAGTCAACATGGGCCAGCATCCCTGTGGAAGGCTTTCAACACCTTGTAGAGTCAACATGGGGCCAGCATCCCTGTGGAACGCTTTCAACACCTTGTAGAGTCAACATGGGCCAGCATCCCTGTGGAACGCTTTCAACACCTTGTAGAGTCAACATGGGCCAGCATCCCTGTGGAAGGCTTTCAACACCTTGTAGAGTCAACATGGGGCCAGCATCCCTGTGGAATGCTTTCAACACCTTGTAGAGTCAACATGGGCCAGCATCCCTGTGGAACGCTTTCAACACCTTGTAGAGTCAACATGGGCCAGCATCCCTGTGGAAGGCTTTCAACACCTTGTAGAGTCAACATGGGGCCAGCATCCCTGTGGAACGCTTTCAACACCTTGTAGAGTCAACATGGGCCAGCATCCCTGTGGAACGCTTTCAACACCTTGTAGAGTCCCTGCCCCGACGAATTGAGGCTGTTCTGAGGGCAAATAGGGGGGTGACACAATATTAGGAAGGTGTTCCTAATGTTTTGTACACTCAGTGTGTACGTCAATGTTTTGTGTTTCAGATGGTTTCTAAGCTTCCACATTGTAACAAGGCTGTCTGTAGTGTGTTTTAACGTGTCTCTGTGTGTGTGTAGAATCCTAAGCTACAACCGTTTGAGGTGCGTACCAGTCAGGGCCTTCGATGGACTCAAGTCTCTACGGTTACTGTGAGTATCCGTGGTATCTATGGAACTAGATGACCTGTCGTTGTGTGTCTGTATGTCGCCATGGTAACCTGTTGTTGTGTGTCTGTAGGTGTCTATGGTAACCTGTTGTTGTGTGTCTGTAGGTCCCCATGGTAACCTGTTGTTGTGTGTCTGTAGGTCCCCATAGTAACCTGTTGTTGCGTGTCTGTAGGTCCCCATGGTAACCTGTTGTTGCGTGTCTGTAGGTCCCCATGGTAACCTGTTGTTGTGTGTCTGTAGGTGTCTACGGTAACCTGTTGTTGTGTGTCTGTAGGTCCCCATGGTAACCTGTTGTTGTGTGTCTGTAGGTGTCTACGGTAACCTGTTGTTGCGTGTCTGTAGGTCCCCATGGTAACCTGTTGTTGTGTGTCTGTAGGTCCCCATGGTAACCTGTTGTTGCGTGTCTGTAGGTCCCCATGGTAACCTGTTGTTGTGTGTCAGTCGGTGTCTACGGTAACCTGTTGTTGTGTGTCTGTAGGTCCCCATGGTAACCTGTTGTTGTGTCTGTAGGTGTCTACGGTAACCTGTTGTTGCGTGTCTGTAGGTCCCCATGGTAACCTGCTGTTGTGCGTCTGTAGGTCCCCATGGTAACCTGTTGTTGTGTGTCTGTAGGTCCCCATGGTAACCTGTTGTTGTGTGTCTGTAGGTCCCCATGGTAACCTGTTGTTGCGTGTCTGTAGGTGTCTACGGTAACCTGTTGTTGCGTGTCTGTAAGGTCCCCATGGTAACCTGTTGTTGTGTGTCTGTAGGTCCCCATGGTAACCTGTTGTTGCGTGTCTGTAGGTGTCTACGGTAACCTGTTGTTGCGTGTCTGTAGGTCCCCATAGTAACCTGTTGTTGTGTGTCTGTAGCTCTCTCCATGGAAACGACATATCTGTGATACCGGAGGGAGCTTTCAAAGACCTGGCCTCGCTCTCTCACCTGTGAGTAACACAAACGCATGCACACACCACTCATTGTTGTCTATACAACAACGACAAGCCACCTGGGTCTGATCACTTGGATGGAAAATTACTGATAATTAGTCATAATTAATTAGGATAATATAGCAGACGATATTGCCACTCCTATTGGCCAACTGTTCAACCTAAGGGTGTTATGGCTTTACACCCCCTGCTATAATGTGGATAAAGAGTTACCTGTCTGACACACAGAGGGTGTTATTTAATGGAAGCCTCTCCAACATAATTCAGGAAGAATCAGGCATTCCCCAGGGCAGCAGTCTAGGCCCCTTACTTTTTTCAATCTTTACTAACACGGGGCGGCAGCGTAGCCTAGTGGTTGGACTAGTAACTGAAAGGTTGCAAGATCGAATCCCCGCGCTGACAAGGTACAAATATGTCGTTCTGCCTCTGAACAAGGCAGTTAACCCACTGTTCCTAGGCCGTCATTTAAAATAAGAATTTGTTCATAACCGACTTGCCTAGTTAAATAAATAAAAGATAATGAATTGCCACTGGCTTTGAGTAAGGCCAGAGTGTCTATGTATGTGGATGACTTAACATATACTATACACGTCAGCTACTACAGTGACTGGAATGGCTACAACACTCAACAAAGAGCTGCAGGTAGTTTCAGAGTGGGTGGCAAGAAATAAGTTAGTCCTAACTATTTAAATAAATACATATTATATAATAAATAATTATATTCAATATTTCAAAAACAAAAGGCATTGTAAAAACATTTCACAGAAAGGTTGAAAATATTATTTTTTTAAAGAAAAAAAAAGAGTTCTTAACAGGGTGTGTTTTTTTTACCCTCGCAGGTGTCGTCTCCTTCAGACATGAGCTCGTCGTCAGAGTTGAGCACGTTAACCAGCATCTCTGTCACCTGTTGTAATCGGCGGATGTGACAAATTACATTTCATTTGGGGCAAATCATTCACTGAACCCTAAAACTCAACTAAATATTGTAATGAATTATGTGGAAGTTGAGGTGACTAAACTTCTTGGAGTAACCATGGATTGTAAAACTGTCATGGTCAAAACATATTGATACGACAGTCGCTAAAATGTGGAGAAGTCTGTCTTCTTAACTTCTTAGAGACCCTTCCGGCTCGATCCCTTCCCGCTCGATCCCTTCCCTAGTGGTCCTTCTGTAGCTCAGTTGGTAGAGCATGGCGCTTGTAACGCCAGGGTAGTGGGTTCGATTCCCGGGACCACCCATACGTAGAATGTATGCACACATGACTGTAAGTCGCTTTGGATAAAAGCGTCCGCTAAATGGCATATATTTATTTATTTATATTTTTTATTTGATCCCTTCCCGCTCGATCCCTTCCCTAGTGATCCCTTCCCTAGTGATCCCTTCCCGCTCGATCCCTTCCCTAGTGATCCCTTCCCTAGTGATCCCTTCCCTAGTGATCCCTTCCCTAGTGATCCCTTCCCTAGTGATCCCTTCCCGCTCGATCCCTTCCCGTTCGATCCCTTCCCTAGTGATCCCTTCCCTAGTGATCCCTTCCCTAGTGATCCCTTCCCGCTCGATCCCTTCCCGCTCGATCCCTTCCCGCTCGATCCCTTCCCGCTCGATCCCTTCCCGTTCGATCCCTTCCCTAGTGATCCCTTCCCTAGTGATCCCTTCCCTAGTGATCCCTTCCCTAGTGATCCCTTCCCGCTCGATCCCTTCCCGCTCGATCCCTTCCCGCTCGATCCCTTCCCGCTCGATCCCTTCCCTAGTGATCCCTTCCCTAGTGATCCCTTCCCTAGTGATCCCTTCCCTAGTGATCCCTTCCCGCTCGATCCCTTCCCTAGTGATCCCTTCCCTAGTGATCCCTTCCCTAGTGATCCCTTCCCTAGTGATCCCTTCCCGCTCGATCCCTTCCCGCTCGATCCCTTCCCTAGTGATCCCTTCCCTAGTGATCCCTTCCCTAGTGATCCCTTCCCTAGTGATCCCTTCCCTAGTGATCCCTTCCCGCTCGATCCCTTCCCTAGTGATCCCTTCCCTAGTGATCCCTTCCCTAGTGATCCCTTCCCTAGTGATCCCTTCCCGCTCGATCCCTTCCCTAGTGATCCCTTCCTTAGTGATCCCTTCCCTAGTGATCCCTTCCCTAGTGATCCCTTCCCTAGTGATCCCTTCCCTAGTGATCCCTTCCCGCTCGATCCCTTCCCGCTCGATCCCTTCCCGCTCGATCCCTTCCCGTTCGATCCCTTCCCTAGTGATCCCTTCCCGTTCGATCCCTTCCCTAGTGATCCCTTCCCGTTCGATCCCTTCCCTAGTGATCCCTTCCCTAGTGATCCTTTCCCGTTCGATCCCTTCCCTAGTGATCCCTTCCCGTTCGATCCCTTCCCTAGTGATCCCTTCCCTAGTGATCCCTTCCCGTTCGATCCCTTCCCGCTCGATCCCTTCCCTAGTGATCTCTTCCCTAGTGATCCCTTCCCGCTCGATCCCTTCCCTAGTGATCCCTTCCCGCTCGATCCCTTCCCTAGTGATCCCTTCCCTAGTGATCCCTTCCCGCTCGAATCCCGTTAACGGGATTGATTTGACAACATTCAAGTGAAATTGCAGTTCCCCCAAATTCAAAAACAGAAATACTCATTATAAAAATTAATAAAACATACATGTGTTATACATCAAAATTAAGATTAACATTTTGTTAATCCAGCCGCTATGTCAGATTTCCAAAAGGCTTTACGGCGAAAGCAGACCAAGCGATTATCTGAGGACAGCGCCCCCGCATACAATCACATGAAAATCAGATTTCAACCAGGCAGGTATGCGACAAAAGTCAGAAATAGAGATAAATGCCTTACCTTTGAAGATCTTCTTCTGTTGGCACTCTAAAATGTCCCAGAAACATCACAAATGGTCGTTTTGTTCGATAATGTCCTTCTTTATATCCCCAAAATGTCAATTTATTTGGTGCGTTTCATTCAGAAATACACCGGTCCTGACATGACTACAAAGGATCTAAATAAGTTACATGTAAACTTGGCTTGACACTCTCAAAGAACAGACCTACTTCCTCATTTCTCAAAAAGAAAAACATCAACCAATTTCTAAAGACTGTTGACATCTAGTGGAAGCAATAGGAACTGCAACCAGGTTCCTATTAAATAGAAAACGAAAAGGAACACACAGTGACCTCATTCCTTTTCCCCTGGATGGTTTGTCCTCGGGTTTTCGCCTGCCAAAAAAGTTCTGTAATACTCACAGCCATTATATTAACAGTTTTAGAAACTTTCGAGTGTTTTCTATCCAAATATATGCATATCTGAGTAGCAGGCAGTTTACTTTGGGCATGCTTTTCATCCGGACTTGAAAATACTGCCCCCTACCCCAAAGAGGTTTTAACAACACTATCAACAAGGCAGGTCCTACCGACTCTAGTTTTGTCGCACCTGTTCAGTCGTGTGGTGCTACAAAGGACTTAGGAAAATTGCAATTTGGCTCAGAACAGGGCAGCACGGCTGGCTCAGAACAGGGCAGCACGGCTGGCTCAGAACAGGGCAGCACGGCTGGCTCATAACAGGGCAGCACGGCTGGCTCAGAACAGGGCAGCACGGCTGGCTCAGAACAGGGCAGCACGGCTGGCTCAGAACAGGGCAGCACGGCTGGCTCAGAACAGGGCAGCACGGCTGGCTCAGAACAGGGCAGCACGGCTGGCTCAGAACAGGGCAGCACGGCTGGCTCAGAACAGGGCAGCACGGCTGGCCCTTGGATACACACAGAGAGCTAATATCAATAATATGCATATGGCACAAAGTGGAGCACCGTGCTGCCTGTTTGAACTACTGGCACACAGCTCAGACATCCATGCGTACCCCACAAGACATGTCACCAGAGGTCTCTTCACAGTCCCCAAGTCCAGAACAGACTATGGGAGGTGCACACGAGGGATCCATAGTAAATACTAAAATTAATACACACACTGAATGGAATGTATCACAATTGTTAAGTGTGTGTGTGTGTGTGCGTGTGCGTGTGCGTGTGCGTGTGCGTGTGTGTGTGTGTGTGTGTGTGTGTGTGTGTGTGTGTGTGTGTGTGTGTGTGTGTGTGTGTGTGTGTGTGTGTGTGTGTGTGTGTGTGTGTGTGTGTGTGTGCAGGGCTCTGGGGGCCAACCCCCTATACTGTGACTGTAGGATGCAGTGGCTGTCTGACTGGGTGCAGAGTGGGTACAGGGAACCGGGTATCGCCCGCTGTGCCGGTCCAGGAGACATGACAGACAAACTACTGCTGACCACACCGTCCAAGAAGTTCACCTGCACAGGTAACACACACCTTACACACACACACACCTTACACACACACACACCTTATACACACGCATCTTATATACACACACACACCTTACACACACACACACCTTATACACACGCACACCTTATACACACACACACCTTATACACACACACACCTTATACACACACACACCTTATACACACACACACCTTATACACACACACCTTATACACACACACACCTTATACACACGCACACCTTATACACACACACACCTTACACACACACACACCTTATACACACGCATCTTATATACACACACACACACCTTATACACACGCACACCTTATACACACACACACCTTATACACACACACCTTATACACACACACACCTTATACACACACATCTTATATACACACACACACCTTATACACACACACACCTTATACACACACACACCTTATACACACACACACCTTATACACACACACACACACACAGACGAACACACACACACACTTACAAACACACCCTCACACACACTCACACACACTTGCGGAGTGCTCTTAAAGGAAACCACCAGTTGCCATACATATTGTTGTCCACCAACTAGTGGACTAAAAATTCACACAGTCTATAAAGTTCATTATTAAATCATTAACAGTCTATAAAGTTCATTATTAAAACAATAACAGTCTATAAAGTTAATCATTAACAGTCTATAAAGTTCATTATTAAAACAATAACAGTCTATAAAGTTAATCATTAACAGTCTATAAAGTTCATTATTAAATCGTTAACCTTCTATAAAGTTCATTATTAAAACATTAACAGTCTATAAAGTTAATTATTAAATCATTAACAGTCTCTAAAGTTAATTATTAAAAACATGAAGTCTCTAAAGTTAATTATTAAAACAATAACAGTCTATAAAGTTCATTATTAAAACAATAACAGTCTATAAAGTTCATTATTAAAACAATAACAGTCTATAAAGTTCATTATTAAGACATTAACAGTCTATAAAGTTCATTATTAAATCATTAACAGTCTATAAAGTTCATTATTAAATCATTAACAGTCTATAAAGTTCATTATTAAAACAATAACAGTCTATAAAGTTCACTATTAAAAACATTAACAGTCTATAAAGTTCATTATTAAATCATTAACAGTCTATAAAGTTCATTATTAAAAACATGAAGTCTATTAAGTTCATTATTAAAACATTAACAGTCTATAAAGTTCATTATTAAATTGTTAACAGTCTATAAAGTTCATTATTAAAAACATGAAGTCTATAAAGTTCATTATTAAAAACATGAAGTCTATAAAGTTCATTATTAAATCGTTAACAGTCTATAAAGTTCATTATTAAAAACATGAAGTCTATAAAGTTCATTATTAAATCATTAACAGTCTATAAAGTTCATTATTAAATCATTAACAGTCTATAAAGTTTATTATTAACCATCTATAAAGTTCATTATTAAAACAATAACAGTCTATAAAGTTCATTATTAAAACATTAACAGTCTATAAAGTTCATTATTAAAACATTAACAGTCTATAAAGTTTATTATTAACCATCTATAAAGTTCATTATTAAAACAATAACAGTCTATAAAGTTCATTATTAAAACATTAACAGTCTATAAAGTTCATTATTAAAACAATAACAGTCTATAAAGTTCATTATTAAAACAATAACAGTCTATAAAGTTCATTATTAAATCGTTAACAGTCTATAAAGTTAATTATTAAAACATTAACAGTCTATAAAGTTCATTATTAAAACAATAACAGTCTATAAAGTTCACTATTAAATCGTTAACAGTCTATAAAGTTCATTATTGAATCTTTAACAGTCTATAAAGTTCATTATTAAAAACATGAAGTCTATAAAGTTCATTATTAAATCATTAACAGTCTATAAAGTTCATTATTAAATCATTAACAGTCTATAAAGTTTATTATTAACCATCTATAAAGTTCATTATTAAAACAATAACAGTCTATAAAGTTCATTATTAAAACATTAACAGTCTATAAAGTTCATTATTAAAACAATAACAGTCTATAAAGTTCATTATTAAAACATTAACATTCTATAAAGTTCATTATTAAAACAATAACAGTCTATAAAGTTCACTATTAAATCGTTAACAGTCTATAATGTTCATTATTAAATCGTTAACAGTCTATAAAGTTCATTATTAAATCGTTAACAGTCTATAAAGTTTATTATTCAAAACATTCAAAACGTCTCGTCCTTTTTATTAACATATGCGTAATATCTTCCTGGTTTGATTGACGACATTGTAGACGTCCCCGGGCCTTGTGGTCTTCTCGTGCCAGGTAAAGTAGCCAATCACATCCGAGTACTACCCCCTTGGTTCCGCCTCCCCAAGTCCCTTCAGCCAATCCCAGCCCAGTGCCTGATCCCTGACCTCTGACCTCTGACCTGAATGCTCCTCTCTCTCCTCTGTCAGTCCCAGTGTGTAGACCTCCATACTGTTATGAACCAATCAGCCTCAAGTGTGCAGAATAGGGCTCTGGTCTATAGTAGTGCACTATATAGGGAATAGGGCTCTGGTCTATAGTAGTACCACTATATAGGGAATAGGGCTCTGGTCTATAGTAGTGCACTATATAGGGAATAGGGCTCTGGTCTATAGTAGTACACTATATAGGGTATAGGGCTCTGGTCTATAGTAGTACCACTATATAGGGAATAGGGTCTATAGTAGTACCACTATATAGGGAATAGGGCTCTGGTCTATAGTAGTACCACTATATAGGGAATAGGGCTCTGGTCTATAGTAGTACCACTATATAGGGTATAGGGCTCTGGTCTATAGTAGTGCACTATATTGTTGTACTGTATGTATGTAGGTATGTACAGTATATATTTGTGTTGTACTGTGTGTGGAGGGGGGGCTGTGTACAGTATATATTTGTGTTGTACTTTATGTATGTAGGTATGTACAGTATATATTTGTGTTGTACTTTATGTATGTAGGTATGTATAGGATATATTTGTGTTGTACTGTATGTATGTAGGTATGTACAGTATATATTTGTGTTTTACTGTGTGTGGAGGGGGGGCTGTGTACAGTATATATTTGTGTTGTACTGTGTGTGATCCCTGGGGGGGGCTGAGTAAAGTATATTTTTGTTTGTACTGTGTGTGGAGGGAGGGCTGTGTACAGTATATATTTGTGTTGTACTGTGTGTGTGGATGGGGGGGCTGTGTACAGTATATATTTGTGTTGTACTGTGTGTGTAGAGGGGGCTGTGTACAGTATGTATTTGTGTTGTACTGTGTGTGGAGGGGGGCTGTGTACAGTATATATTTGTGTTGTACTGTGTGTGGAGGGGGCTGTGTACAGTATATATTTGTGTTGTACTGTGTGTGGAGGGGGCTGTGAACAGTATGTTGTACTGTGTGTGGAGGGGGGCTGTGTACAGTATATATTTGTGTTGTACTGTGTGTGGAGGGGGGCTGTGTACAGTATATTTGTGTTGTACTGTGTGTGGAGGGGGGCTGTGTACAGTATATATTTGTGTTGTACTGTGTGTGGAGGGGGGCTGTGTACAGTATGTATTTGGTTTGTACTGTGTGTGTGGGGGGGGCTGTGTACAGTATATATTTGGTTTGTACTGTGTGTGGATGGGGGGCTGTGTACAGTATATATTTGGTTTGTACTGTGTGTGGGGGGGGCTGTGTACAGTATATATTTGTTTGTACTGTGTGTGGAGGGGGGCTGTGTACAGTATATATTTGTGTTGTACTGTGTGTGGAGGGGGGGCTGTGTACAGTATATATTTGTGTTGTACTGTGTGTGGAGGGGGGGCTGTGTACAGTGTGTTGTACTGTGTGTGGAGGGGGGCTGTGTACAGTGTGTTGTACTGTGTGTGGAGGGGGGCTGTGTACAGTATATATTTGTGTTGTACTGTGTGTGGGGGGGGCTGTATACAGTGTGTTGTACTGTGTGTGGAGGGGGGCTGTGTACAGTATGTTGTACTGTGTGTGGAGGGGGGCTGTGTACAGTATATATTTGTGTTGTACTGTGTGTGGAGGGGGGGCTGTGTACAGTGTGTTGTACTGTGTGTGGAGGGGGGGCTGTGTACAGTATATATTTGTGTTGTACTGTGTGTGGAGGGGGGGCTGTATATATATTTTTCAGTTTGGAATCTATTTCTGTTCTGTGTCTCAATGCAGGTCCTCTAGATGTGGGTATCCAGGCGAAGTGTGATCCGTGTCTCTCCAACCCCTGTCACAACGACGGTACCTGCTCCAACCACCCCGTCACCTTCTATCGCTGTAGCTGCCCCTACGGATTCAAGGTACTGACCCTGACCTCTGACCTCTAACCTTTGACCCTGTCACCTTCTACCGCTGTAGCTGCCCCTACGGATTCAAGGTACTGACCCTGACCTTTAACCTCTGACCCTGTCACCTTCTACCGCTGTAGCTGCCCCTACGGATTCAAGGTACTGACCCTGACCTCTGACCTCTAACCTCTGACCCTGTCACCTTCTACCGCTGTAGCTGCCCCTACGGATTCAAGGTACTGACCCTGACCTCTGACCTCTAACCTCTGACCCTGTCACCTTCTACCGCTGTAGCTGCCCCTACGGATTCAAGGTACTGACCCTGACCTCTGACCTCTAACCTCTGACCCTGTCACCTTCTACCGCTGTAGCTGCCCATACGGATTCAAGGTACTGACCCTGACCTCTGACCTCTAACCTCTGACCCTGTCACCTTCTACCGCTGTTGCTAACCCTACGGATTCAAGGTACTGACCATGACCTCTGACCTCCAACCCTCGACCCTGACAGACTGTAGCTACCCCTACAGATTCATGGTACTGACCTCTGACCTACAACCCTCGACCCTGACAGACTGTAGCTGCCACCTACAGATTCATGGTACTGACCCTGACCTCTGACCTCCGACCCTCGACTTTCTTGTCTCTGTGATTGGAGAAGACTCTAGGTGTAAGACATCACAGGGTCAAGTAACATAGGAACGTACCACAGTCTGTATCAGTAACCTCTCTCTCTCTCTCCCTTTGTGTGTGTGTGTGTGTGGGTGTGTGTGTGTGTGTGCGTGTGTGCATGTGTGTGTGCGTGTGTGCATGTGCGTGCGTGTGCGTGCGTGTGCGTGCGTGTGCGTGTCGTAGTATTGTGTGAGGTCTGATGTGTGTGTGTGTGTGTGTGTGTGTGTGTGTGTGTGTGTGTGTGTGTGTGTGTGTGTGTGTGTGTGTGTGTGTGTGTGTGTGTGTGTGTGTGTGCAGGGTCAGGACTGTGAGGAACCTCTCCATGCCTGTATCGGTAACCCCTGTCAGAACGCTGGTACCTGCCATCTGAAGTATTAATGTGGAGGTCTGAACTGTCTATAGTATTAATGTAACTACCCCCCCTGTCTATAGTATTAATGTGGAGGTCTGACCCCCCTGTCTATAGTATTAATGTGGAGGTCTGATATACCCCCCCCCTGTCTATAGTATTAATGTGGAGGTCTGATACCCCCCCTGTCTATAGTATTAATGTAGAGGTCTGATACCCCCCTGTCTATAGTATTAATGTGGAGGTCTGATACCCCCCCTGTCCCCCCCTGTCTATAGTATTAATGTAATGTGGAGGTCTGATACCCCCCCCCCTGTCTATAGTATTAATGTGGAGGTCTGATACCCCCCCCCCTGTCTATAGTATTAATGTAGAGGTCTGATACCCCCCTGTCTATAGTATTAATGTGGAGGTCTGATACCCCCCCTGTCTATAGTATTAATGTGGAGGTCTGATACCCCCCCCTGTCTATAGTATTAATGTGGAGGTCTGATAGGTCCCCCCCTGTCTATAGTATTAATGTGGAGGTCTGATACCCCCCCCTGTCTATAGTATTAATGTGGAGGTCTGATACCCCCCTGTCTATAGTATTAATGTGGAGGTCTGATACCCCCCCTGTCCCCCTGTCTATAGTATTAATGTGGAGGTCTGATACCCCCCTGTCTATAGTATTAATGTGGAGGTCTGGTCTGATGTGGAGGTCTGATACCCCCCTGTCTATAGTATTAATGTGGAGGTCTGATACCCCCCTGTCTATAGTATTAATGTGGAGGTCTGATACCCCCCCCTGTCTATAGTATTAATGTGGAGGTCTGATACCCCCCCCTGTCTATAGTATTAATGTGGAGGTCTGATACCCCCCTGTCTATAGTATTAATGTGGAGGTCTGATACCCCCCCCCTGTCTATAGTATTAATAGTATTAATGGAGGTCTGATACCCCCCCCTGTCTATAGTATTAATGTGGAGGTCTGATACCCCCCCCCTGTCTATAGTATTAATGTGGAGGTCTGATAGGTCCCCCCTGTCTATAGTATTAATGTGGAGGTCTGATACCCCCCTGTCTATAGTATTAATGTGGAGGTCTGATACCCCCCCCTGTCTATAGTATTAATGTGGAGGTCTGATACCCCCCTGTCTATAGTATTAATGTGGAGGTCTGATACCCCCCTGTCTATAGTATTAATGTGGAGGTCTGATACCCCCCTGTCTATAGTATTAATGTGGAGGTCTGATACCCCCCCTGTCCCCCCTGTCTATAGTATTAATGTGGAGGTCTGATACCCCCCCTGTCTATAGTATTAATGTGGAGGTCTGATACCCCCCTGTCTATAGTATTAATGTGGAGGTCTGATACCCCCCCTGTCTATAGTATTAATGTGGAGGTCTGATACCCCCCTGTCTATAGTATTAATGTGGAGGTCTGATACCCCCCTGTCTATAGTATTAATGTGGAGGTCTGATACCCCCCTGTCTATAGTATTAATGTGGAGGTCTGATACCCCCCCCTGTCTATAGTATTAATGTGGAGGTCTGATACCCCCCCTGTCTATAGTATTAATGTGGAGGTCTGATACCCCCCTGTCTATAGTATTAATGTGGAGGTCTGATACCCCCCTGTCCCTGTCTATAGTATTAATGTGGAGGTCTGATACCCCCCCTGTCTATAGTATTAATGTGGAGGTCTGATACCCCCCTGTCTATAGTATTAATGTGGAGGTCTGATACCCCCCCTGTCTATAGTATTAATGTGGAGGTCTGATACCCCCCCCCTGTCTATAGTATTAATGTGGAGGTCTGATACCCCCCCCTGTCTATAGTATTAATGTGGAGGTCTGATACCCCCCTGTCTATAGTATTAATGTGGAGGTCTGATACCCCCCCTGTCTATAGTATTAATGTGGAGGTCTGTATTAATGGAGGTCTGATACCCCCCTGTCTATAGTATTAATGTGGAGGTCTGATACCCCCCTGTCTATAGTATTAATGTGGAGGTCTGATACCCCCCTGTCTATAGTATTAATGTGGAGGTCTGATACCCCCCTGTCTATAGTATTAATGTGGAGGTCTGATACCCCCCTGTCTATAGTATTAATGTGGAGGTCTGATACCCCCCCCTGTCTATAGTATTAATGTGGAGGTCTGATACCCCCCCCCTGTCTATAGTATTAATGTGGAGGTCTGATACCCCCCCCCCTGTCTATAGTATTAATGTGGAGGTCTGATACCCCCCCTGTCTATAGTATTAATGTGGAGGTCTGATACCCCCCCTGTCTATAGTATTAATGTGGAGGTCTGATACCCCCTGTCTATAGTATTAATGTGGAGGTCTGATACCCCCCTGTCTATAGTATTAATGTGGAGGTCTGATACCCCCCTGTCCCCCCTGTCTATAGTATTAATGTAGAGGTCTGATACCCCCCCCCCTGTCTATAGTATTAATGTGGAGGTCTGATACCCCCCTGTCTATAGTATTAATTAATAGTATTAATGTGGAGGTCTGATACCCCCCCCTGTCTATAGTATTGGAGGTCTGATACCCCCCCTGTCTATAGTATTAATGTGGAGGTCTGATACCCCCCCCCTGTCTGTCTATAGTATTAATGTGGAGGTCTGATACCCCCCTGTCTATAGTATTAATGTGGAGGTCTGATACCCCCCTGTCTATAGTATTAATGTGGAGGTCCCCCCCCTGTCTATAGTATTAATGTGGAGGTCTGATACCCCCCCTGTCTATAGTATTAATGTGGGTCTGGTCTGATACCCCCCCTGTCTATAGTATTAATGTGGAGGTCTGATACCCCCCTGTCTATAGTATTAATGTGGAGGTCTGATACCCCCCCCTGTCTATAGTATTAATGTGGAGGTCTGATACCCCCCCTGTCTATAGTATTAATGTGGAGGTCTGATACCCCCCCCTGTCTATAGTATTAATGTGGAGGTCTGATACCCCCCCTGTCTATAGTATTAATGTGGAGGTCTGATGGAGGTCTGATACCCCCCTGTCTATAGTATTAATGTGGAGGTCTGATACCCCCCCCCCCCCCTGTCCCCCCTGTCTATAGTATTAATGTGGAGGTCTGATACCCCCCCTGTCTATAGTATTAATGTGGAGGTCTGATACCCCCCTGTCTATAGTATTAATGTGGAGGTCTGATACCCCCCCTGTCTATAGTATTAATGTGGAGGTCTGATACCCCCCCCTGTCTATAGTATTAATGTAGAGGTCTGATACCC